>NC_133336.1:54362859-54394597 GCF_042186555.1 Aquarana catesbeiana | reverse complement strand
CGGCTTCTAGTCTTTGTGTTTTTGCTGCTTTGGCAGAGCTGTACATGGGCTGTGCTCGTTTCATTCACGTTCATCCCCAGTACGCAGAGTGTTATGTAACTAGGAGTAGAGTGCATGCATATTTCAATGTCACTGTGTGCTGGAATGTTACTAAAGCATGCATATTGTTAGAAGACCTCATTGTGCATTCACTACAGCAATCCATTTGAGATCCCCATGTGGCGCTCGCTCCAGTACACAATGAGCTTGTCTGCAGTAAAAGGTCAGGGCTAGAATCTGTTGGATCCGAGATTCTTGGCCTGCTTCTTGAGAATGTGACTCAATAGGATGCATGTTACTGCATTTCTGCTATTAAAGGATAAGTTCACCTTTCATAACATATTACTCATATTCAGAGTGTAAGAAGTTGCGAACGGACAGGCCCCCCACACATCCCCGATCTGACAGCTACCAGGTATCTTCAGATCACCAGTAGTGGAGCACTGTGGTAGTTCATTCTCTTCATGTCAGATTGTATCTGCTTACCCGTGTGGGATGTACGGCACTCAGATACACTGACAGAGATATATATATATATATATATATATATATATATATATATATATATATATATATATATATATATATATATATATATATATATATATATATATATATATATATATATATTAAAAAAAGTGAACTTATCCTTTTAAATCAGGTGCTTCCAATAGGGTGGTGTATAAAAGGTCCCGGCAGCAGATAATGTGTGTTTTGAGTGCTATGTTTAAATAAAATGTAAGCAAGTTTGCTATTTCTGGGTGGCATTTAAGGGTACTTGTCACAACTCAAGGTGTGTCTGTAGGACTTGGGTATGATCATTAGGCTGTAGATGGATTTGGGGCAGTGGCTAATGGGTATTTATGTATTATGTAAGGTGCTGTAGAATTGTTTGGTGCTACATGAGTAGAATATGTAATACATAAGGCTTAGTTATTTGAATTTCCCAAGTCATTTTCCAGGACAGCTTACATGAGAAACATAGAGGTTACTCCCATCCCGAAACACATGATCCACTTCTACACAAAAAACTGACCTAGCCCCATTCTGTGTGTTTTGTCCGGCTGGATAGAACACAACCCCAGTTTATTTTTACTGTCTGGCTTGGTTCACACCTATGCAGGTTGTGGTTGATGGTTTTCCAGGTGCAGTTTGTTTTTTCACACGTGCTTTTTTGACACCTTTTTTTTTTTATACGTTTGTGTTTTGCGCTTTTGGGAGTTCTCTTGTCTTGCAGGAGAAATCTGCAAAAAACACAGCGGAAATGCAGCAAAAGTTGTGCAAGCACTGCATTTTTGATGCGTTTCCGCTGCGTCGGCTGACTACACTGAGCCAGTCCAGGCTGTAAAAAAAATTCACAACCATATGGTTGGGATCCACCAGGCAGCTGGCTCAGCCTTTCAGCGAACCGCTGAGAGCCTCAGCCAGCTGCTCCCACCCCCTTCACAGCCCAGCACAAGGGAGGGGCAGAGAACTGGTGACTGACAGTCACCGGCTCTCTGTTTAGTGAAGACTGAGCGATCAGCGGTCTGTGATCCCTCAGGTCCTGGTCTTAGGCACACCACACCCCCATCCCTTGAGTGCAGAAGCAAATTTATACAAAAGTCGCACACGCATATGTAAACGAAGTTCGCACCACATATGTGAAGTATCGCTGCAAACCTTAGAGCGAAAGCAATAATTCTAGCTCTAGACCGCCTTTGTAACTGTAGTTTGTTGCCATTCCACCAGCATGTCAAATTTTGAAGTATGACTAGTTAAGCATATTTTTACTTGGCGTAACATTATTTTACAAAGAATTGAGTTTATATTGTGTGTGGTTCCCCCCCCCCCCCCCCCCAAGTACATTTTGAGAACCATTTATTTCTGCCAAGATACTTGATCTCTAGCACATCTCACAAGTGTGTGCTTGGTTTGATCTATAAAACTTTCTTCAGTAAAAACTGTACTAAAATAGTGAAAAAAAAAATCAGTCTAGTGAATATACTGCCTGGTCCATAAAAACTTTTTTTTTTTTTTCTTTTAAATGAAAGTATTTTTTCCCTCCAAATTGCGCTTGAAAAACTGCTGCGCAAATGCACAAAAAATTGCAATGATCGCCATTTTTATTCCCTATGGTCTCTGCTAAAAATAAATCTATAAAATGTTTGGGGGTTAAAAGTAATTTTCTAGCCCACTAGAGTACCACTTTAAACTTCAATTGAACATCTTAGGTATTATCACTGGAGTTGATAAGTACCCATCTATATTCTTAAGGACACGGCAAGTATAAATCCCATCTAGAATTACTCTCACTTTAGAATGATCGTTCAAAACATGAATGCACTGAACACATAGCAGTATTTGCCCTCTCATTCCCTGGACTTTGGTTCTCCTTTGCCTTTAATAACACCTCAATAACACTCTGTTCTGGGAAATGCCATTGTGTGCCCTGCTAATTGTTCTGATATCTAGTTACATTCCCAGGAAACATTGCTGGCTTTTAGGAGCTCCTTGTTTACAGAAATCTCTGCCTGACGATTGTATTACAGGTTTGCCTGTTTTGATGATCAAATGAAATAGAACTGGTGTGTGTGCGTGTACATTTTTTTGTTGTTTTTTTTGTTTTTATTATTATATGCAAATGAACGAGAATAATGAAAACTAGTAAAATTTTTGGATTGTGTTTTTTAGAAGATCTTTCAGGCTTCGTTTGCCATCTCTGTCATAGTTTGAGAGATTTCCCTTTACTGCTGTGTCAACAGGGCAGGCAATAAGGGGAAATTACTCCAACAGGAACCAAAAACACTTTAGTGTGTGGAAAATGTAGAACCTGTCTGAAGAGATTCCCTTTGTTTCATTGAGACAGAAGTAGCAGGAAATCAAAGACGGCAATAAAAAATGGACTCAAGGGCTCATTTACACTTGCTTCGACTTCAACACACATTAAAGAGGAGGTCCAGCTGAAAAAAAAAAAAAAAAAAAGTTAAAAGTCAGCAGCTACAAACACTGTAGCTGCTGACTTTTAATAAGCACACTTACCTGTCCAGGGTGCCCACGATGTCGTCCGCCCGAGGCCGACCCGTCCATCGGATCGAGTCCTGGTGCCGCCATTCAAATTAAGGGAAACAAGCAGTGGAGCCTTGCGGCGTCACTGCCCGTTTCCTACTGCGCATACGCGTGCCTCGCGGCACTTTGTGAATGGCCGGCTGTGTTTTGGGACACACAGTTCCCAGAACACTGTGCGCCCCATTCCCAAGAAGACAACGCGAGGAGGAGAAAAATGAAGATCACCACGCAGTAGGAAGTGGCAGATTGGGACGATCTGCCTTGCAACAGCCATTTCTGGTAAGTAAAAAAAAAATTTTTTTTTTTTTTTTTTTTTTTTTTTCCTTTTAGGGTGGACCTCCGCTTTAAGGGCTAGTTTACACTTCAAAGCAAGGCTTCAGGCAGGCTTTGTTAAAGCTCTCTGAACGCTAGTCAAAGCCCCTGTCACTAAATAAAATGGTTAACTTACAGTCCTGTTTACACCTTGCTTTTGCTTTGCTTCGGCTTTGCTTCAAAAATTTTACCCCATGTAGCTTTAGTGGTGCTTCAAAGCCTTCATTGAAGTCTATGGCAAAGCTCGCTCAAAGCCTCATCGAAGCACCAAGCAAAAGCAAGGTGTAAACAGGACTGTAAGCTAACCATTTTATTTAGTGACAGGGGCTTTGACGTTTAGGGATCTTTAACAAAGCCTGTCCGAAGCCATGTTTTGAAGGAAGTGTAAACTAGCCCTAGCTGCCATGTAATCCAGAAGGATAAAGGTGAGAGAACACAGGAAGCGCCACCTAAGTGCAGTATTAAAATTGATATTTAATGGCACAATGTACAGGAAACACTCACAAGAGGTAGATAAGGTTAGGGATCATCTGTGTATACTGTCCTGGAATCTCCTCGGTTCTGATGATGTGTCCTGGTGCGAGTTGCTGCTGCAGATCCTCGGCGCGTCCTGTGGCCACAGAGGAAGAGCCGGGACCAGCGTGGAGTGCACGGAGGTGACGTCATAGGTCACGGGACCACATCCGGGGGAGCTGTTCACAGGAGGGAATGAATGATCACAGGCTATGTGCTCGGAGCTTCCGCTCCTTCTGTTGGCCTGGGGTGGGATAGGCTGCATAGTGCTTTATATAAGTCCGCGCCGTGGGACAAAAAGTAACAGCGCGGACTTTCTAAAAATTACCCTAAATGATTGTCTATTAAAAACTTATAGCATAATCTAGAATAAATTGAATATAGGGAATATACACCTGTCATGTGCACATATTGTCGAAAAAAAACATAAAAATAATAAAAATTATAATCCATGTAATCCAGAGCCAGAAGAAAGTTTGTTGGTAATTTGAGCAAATTCTTATATGCATAGTTATTAGGGATGGGCTCGGGCGTGTTCGCACACTCCACGTGCAGAGTCCACCAGGAAGTCGGCACGGCGCTGCCTAATCGCAGGCAGTGAGACATTTTCCCGATGTGCGGCTGCAGAGATCGGGAAATGTCTCACTGCCTGTGATCAGCGCAGTGCTGACTTCCTGGCAGGCTCTGCACGTGGAGTGTGCGAACACGCCTGAGCCCATCCCTAATAGTTATTAAAATAGAACTCCAGACACTAACTTTGGCTTGCATACCCTATATTATCAAAAGTATTGGGACGCCTGCCTTCACACGCACATGAACTTTAATGATATCCCAGCCTTGGTCAATAAGGTTCAATATAGTGTTGATTTACAGCTATAACAGCTTCAACTGTGCAGGCCAGTCAAGTTCCGCCAACACAAAATCACTCATCTATTTCTTTTATAGACCTTGCTTTTTGCAGTGGTGTGCAGTCATGTTGGAACAGGAAGGGGCCACCCCCAAACTGTTACCACAAAGTTGGGAGCACGAAATTGTCCAAAATGTCTTGGTATGCTGACGCCTTAAAGTGGTTGTAAAGGCAGAAGGTTTTTTTTATCTTAATACATTCTATGCATTAAAATAAAAATCCTTCTGCAGCCCCCCTAATACTCACCTGAGCCCCATCTCTATCCAGCAATGTCCATGAGCGTCTCGTCCATCCAGGACCCTCTCCTGATTGGCTGAGACAGCAGCGCCATTGGATCCCGCTGCTGTCAATCAAACTCTGAGAGAGGAGCGGGACAAAACCGTGGGTCCTTGTCTGTATGGATCAACAGAGCTGCAGCTCGGCTTGGGTGCCCCCATAGCACGCTGCTTGCTGTGGGGACACTCAACAGGAGGGAGGGGCGAGGAGCTCCAGCCAGGGACCCGAGAAGAGGAGGATCTGAGTTGCCCTCTGCAAAACCACTGCACAGAGCAGATAAGTAGAACATGTTTGTTATTTTAATAGAAAAAAAAGACTTTACAATCATGTTAAGAGTTCCCTTCGCTGGAACTAAGGGGCCAAGCCCAACCGCTAAAAAAAAAAAGCAACACCCACACCATAATCCCCCTCCACCAAATGATTTAGACGAGTGCACAAAACAAGGTCCATTAAGACATGGATGAGCGAGTTTGGGGTGGAGGAACTTGACTGGCCTGCACCTCAACCCGATAGAACACCTTTGGGATGAATTAGAGCGGAGACTGCAAGCCATGTATTCTCGTCCAGCATCAGTGCCTGACCTCACAAATGCGCTTCTGGAAGAATGGTCAAACATTTCCATAGACACACTCCTAAACCTTGTGGACAGCCTTCCTAGACAAGTTGAAGCTGTTATAGCTGCAAAGGGTGGGCCAACTCAATATTAAACCCTACGGACTATGACTGGGATGCCATTCAAGTTAATATGTGTGTGTAAAGGCAGGCAACACAATACTTTTGATAATATAGTATATATTCCCCTATAGCCACAAAGGATATAAAGGTTGCTGTGCCACATATAGTCTGTACAGAGAGAAAAGCTGTGGATGAGGCCCATTAAGGCTCCTTTCACATTTGTGCGATCTGAAAGCCGCGTAACTTTTACTGCAGTTTTTTTGCCGTGACTTGAAGCAATGTCTATGGACCTCAAGTCGCATCAGTTGTACCAAAGTAGTGCAGGGACTACTTTGAAGTCGCTGCGACTTGAAGTCGCACAGCTATGAATGGTGCTCATAGGAAATCATGGGGTACGACTTTAAGATAAAAGAAATGTGGCGCTAACTAGAATGTAAAAGTAAATCAAATATCACAAAAATGTGACTAAATTGTGTAGCTAATGACAATTCTTCAATGTGACATCAAGGTGGCTAACGTGTAGAAATAACATTCAATGAATCCAATAAACCTCATAAAGTGCATAAAAGTGAAAAAAAAAAAAAAGTTGCATGAATAAAAAAATTGCATAAATGGGGTACGACTTGTCATGCGGCTTTGAAGTCCCAAGTTGCACTAGTGTGAAAGGGGCCTAAGTAGGTCCTACCTACTACAGGCTGCCTGCGGGAAACTACAAAATCTCCAAAATCTCAAATGAAGCTCTCATAATGGTCTGGTAGCCAGGGGTGGGGGTGGAGGGGATGTAATCTAGGCCTAAGCTAAGATGCCTGGGAGAAAAATAAAAGGACAAGGCCTTCCAAAGGGGTCGCAGTAACTGAACACTACGGTTGAATTTAATTTAAATTTTAACACACCATAATCTCAAATATGACAAAATACCAAAAATAATGGTCTGAGTATAAGTGCGCCATATCGATACTACATGGTGAAAGGCTGAAGTAATTACTATATTCTCTAAATAGTTGTATACTAATAGTGCGGTAGATCCGGGCACCACAATATTTTTTCATTAAGCTGCGTGAGTTATGTGGCTTTGTGTGGGTTTTTTCCCGTGGGTAGCCAGAGCTCAGAGTTGTGGTTTAGTAATAATTGGCATGTGCCCTACTAATTTTTAAAATTTTACTTTCTCCTTTTTTTGCAGGTGGCAATAAAAATAATTGATAAAACACAGTTAAATCCAACTAGTCTGCAAAAGGTAAGTTATGATTTAATTTACATGATGTGGAAAATGACGTGTTGATTTTATACAGCCACTTTCCAGTGCTTGTATAGTAGAGATAGGGAGCAGCAGAGCAAGATCACATTTACAGCGTGATCTGTGTCTGCTAGTTAAACTGCACCTGTCATCTGGTAAAAGATGTCATTCCTCTGAGGAGTCTAGGGGAGGTAGGCTCTGCTCTGCTTTTACCAGGAAAGGCATCTGTGTGTTTAAAGCTGAACTTTGAACACACAAACTTTTCCATTTAAATATATTCCATAAAAGCCAAAAATGATATAAATCCACTACTGTGTGCCTTGCTTGTATACAGTATTGTGGCAGTGTTCGATCATACAGATTTGTTTGGAGGAAAATCCCACAAGTGTTCCAGTTAATCTGGAGTTGACATATCAAGAGATGCTTGGCAAAGCCTTTTTCATGTTACCGGAACTCCCAAGAGATCTAAAATACAAGGACTCATTATAATACGGCACCTGTTAAATGCAGCAAAGGTATTGATGCCTATCTGGAGGACAGGTAAATCGCCAACTGTGGTAGAGTGGCTTTGGAAAGTGGACCAATTTATCTTTATGGGGAACTGATGCATGACTACAGAGAAAATTTGTAAATTTCATAGTGTATGGGATGGTTGGATACCGGTTTAAATATTTCAACAGTTTCTTATATAGTAGTATACTGCATATGAGGGTGAGCAGTTAAACCAAATAATCCAGGAGTCGATCATAAACGATACTAGATTTAGGAGTAAGGTGAATTACTTTAACAATTTAGCAGAGGTAGAATAAGAATAAAGTGAAATGGATAAGGGGGAGGAGCCAGTTTTGGTAAGAGTGGGTGAAGGGAGGTTAATTATTGGATGGAACAAGGGTTTTGATAGGTGTCAATGCCCCCTCCATCCCCCTCCCGCTTTAGCGTCAGTCTTTGGTGCCCCCACTATACCACCTGGAGTAGTTTTAAGGATAGAGATGGGGATATACAGTAAGTGCCCGTTATCTTACCTGATTGTCTAATGCCACATACACACGATCGGATTTTCCGACAACAAATGTTGGATGTGAGCTTGTTGGCAGAAAGTCTGACCGTCTGTATGCTCCATCGAACATTTGTTGTCGGACTTTCCGCCAACAAATGTTGGCTGGCAGGTTCTCAAATTTTCCACCAACAAATTTTTGTTGTCTGACTTTCCAATCGTGTGTACACAAGTCCGTCGCACAAAATGCCCACGCATGCTCGGAATCAATGCTCACCAAACACAACATTAGCAGAAGGAGCCCAAAGGGTGGCGCATGACTATTGAACTTACTCTTTATTGGCTCGCCACACGTCTTGTACGTCACTACGTTCGTAATTGTTGGCCAACATTTGTGTGACCGTGTGAATGCAAGACAAGTTGGAGCCAACAACCTTTGAACAAAATTCCACGGTTTTCTTGTCGGAAAGTCCGATCGTGTGTACGGGGCATAAGGCTGGCCATGGATCTTTTTTTAATTTAAATGAAAAAAAGAATCCTCCATCTACACAATCGCGATGTGGATGGAGGAAACCTCCTCGCTTAGACGTATTTTGACAGCAGGGACTCTCTGCTGTCAGATTACATTGCTCATTGGGAAATATATTTCCCGGTGAGCCTGTTTGAGTGTAAGTGGCCAAATATGGATCAAAATTCAGCCGATCCCTGCTGAACAGGACAATGGCCAGGTTAAAGCGGTAGTAAAGGTTGAGCAAAAAAAACTCTCCATGCAAGGTAAAGGCATAATGTGCTAGTAAAGACTTACCTTGAAACAAAGCCCTACCGCGGCATGCTGTCAGTGCTGCAGAGGCTTCCACCTTCACCAAATCTTCATTCTGGGTTCGCAGACTGCAGACGATTGAATAGCCGAGCCACGATGACGTCACTTGCACGGTACAGAGGTCTGAAGGAATAGTACGGGTAATGCTGTTCCTTCAGAGCGCATGAGCTGGTGACGTCACCGGCTGCTGCTTACTAGAATATCTCTTAAATGTGCTCATTTAGGAGATATTCATTTAACCTACAGGTAAGCTTTTTTATAAAATTGGAAAGTTTTTACTTCCACGTTTTAAAGCATAGATGAGTGTACATGTAACAAAGTTTGCGAGGAGGAAGAGACGATTCCTTTATGGCAGAATAGACCTAGAATGTCTCATTTGCGATACAAGAACCCTTCCTTCTAGCAAATTTTCGAAATTACACAAAGTTTCGGCTTTAAAGCTACTGAAACTTTGCTTGTGAGGCCCTGTGGTGACGTAAACTGTTTGGCGATCATATAGGAAGATTTTAATGTGTTTCCCTTTTCCGCACTCTAGAGGAAGTTTTGTACTTCCTCTGGAGTCTGGTTCTGCTTTGTTGTTCTGGGTGCCGAAACTGAAAGTTGAGCTAAACAAAGAGCCTTTTGTACAAAGTTTGTAGGAAAGGAAGTGTGCGGGAGTTACCTATAGCAACTGCTCACATACTTGTAATTGTCATTGCCATAGACCTCACTCCAGGTTTATGTACTAATCCTTACAGGCTTTTTTTTTTTTTTTTTGCCTAAACTAAATGTTTGCAGGCATCGTGTGAGTTGTACAATGTTGGCTGTGGAAAAATATGAGCTATGTAGTCAGTCTTGTGTAGAAATAGTCAGTGTATTTAAACCCAGCAATACGTGTATTCAGACTTCTGAACCCCACCTCCTTTCTTTATCGTCATAGCGTGGCAAAGGGCAGTTCTATAGTTTTGGGGTGATCTGGGCAAGGCTAATAAAACTGCAGCGTGTGCAAGACAGCACTGGATTTCTGGCAGGATCCACGGGTATTTTTATTTTTCTGTTGCACTTGTAGGACAGATATAACAAAATTCTTTTAATTGTATTTTTAAGCTGATCTCCAGGCAGATATGACGCACAAATTAATGCAGCTCTGGTTTTCATTTTTGCATCCATAAATGTTTTACTTGCATGCAGTGAAAGCACCTGAATTCGACTCGTGTATAACAGAACTCAGACTGGGGAAAGGCAGATTGTCACAAAGAGCAGTTTGTGGAGCAGGGCAAGGAACATGCTCATAGGTGGAGAGAGCAGAGTGACAGATGAGTTCATCAGTGCTGCTTCTCCTATCACTGTCCAGTCAAAGGCTGGGTGTGGTGAGGTGACCTGTAAGAATTGAATCGCAGAAGAGAAAGATCAGATTTTGTGCTCTGCTAGACAGAGCTGTGTTTTTTTGGCAAAGCTGTGTAACTCTCTGAACTGAATGGACAGAAATGCAAATACTTTGGCATGTAAGACCGCGTCCCTTTTATGTATTTCATCTGTGTATTTAGCTGATTGCCTGGAGTTCAGTTTCAACAGACCAAAAGGGAGTGAATGAAAGGTATTTATTGTTTGGCTCTCTTTTTAAGAGCGCATGTAAAGCCAGTCTAGAAAGGTATATGAAGGCTTTGACTGCTGATCCTTCCTTCTAAAAATGTTACTTGTCATGCGGACCCCCTTAATTTGAGTTGACCCAGGATAAGTACCGTATATACTCGAGTATAAGTCGAATTTTTCAGCACATTTTTTTTGTGCTGAAAGTGTCCCCCTCGACTTATACTCGAGTCAAGTACTTTTCTGCAGCAAAAAATTTCATTTTCCGAACCAACTTTGGGGTCCCATATCTCAGGGCCACTTGGTGCTAGTAACCCCAAATTTGGTGTGCAAACCCAGTGGAACTGGTACCACAACATATACAAAGCTGGCGTTCCTAGCACCAAGTGGCCCTGAGATACGGGGCCCCAAAACTGGTTCGGAAAATGTCATTCTCTGCTGCAGAAAAGTGCTTGACATTTTCTGAACTGATTTTTGGGGCCCTGTTTCTCGGGGCCACCTGGTGCTAGAAACCCCAGCTTTGGAAATGTTATGCTGCTAGTTCCACTGGGTTTGCACACCAAATTTGGGGTTCTTAGCACTAAGTGGCCCCGAGATACGGGGCCCCAAATTCGGTCAACTATGTCCATCTGCAGCAATGTCATTTTGGGACCCTTTGGGTTCAGAGACCCCAAATTTTTGCTGCAGCTAGGGGGCATCTAGGAACCCTTAACTACCGAGTTTGAAGTTCGGGGGACCTATGGCTGCAAATGGGCACAGTGATGCTGCAAATGGGCATTGTTGACCCTCTTTTCCACTTACAGTGGCTGTGCATTTCTCACCCTCGTCTTATACTCGGGTCAATAAGTTTTTCCCTTTTTTTTTTTTTTGTGGTAAATTAGGGCCTCGACTTATACTCGGAACGACTTATACTCGAGTATATACGGTATGTAGATAATGACTTCTGACTTTCATTCGTACTTTCCTGATCTACATACTGTTCTGGTCCATCAACCCAAGAACTACTTGATATGGGCGTATAAATAAAAGTCCCGGGTATTGGTTTACCATGAAACATGGGGCTTTCTAAAGGAAAATGTAATGTTCACTTCACTCTTGTAGCAACACCTGATCCCCCAGCCTTCACCCAACGCCACCCTACCCTTCTAGATGTACAGCAGAGATCTTTACCAATTTGCATAACATTTCTGTAATCAGGCCTTCTGTGCTTCTGTTACCTAGCAGTTTTGGGGGCTTTTTTCCTTGGACAGACCATACTTTTCATTTATCCGATTTATCAGGAATCGGCCAAAATTTGAGGGTGGATGGTCTTGTCTGCACCACAAAACGCAGTTGAAAAGAAGTTTGGAAAATTTGGAAAATTGAAAAAAAAATAGCTTGCACCCAATCAGATGCAGACACTCTTCAGGCATTTCGACAGCCACAGGTGCTTACCATAGTCCGTAGGGGAGATTCCTCCCTCCAAGTTGTTCAGCGTGGAATTCATTTATTTCTCTTGTTCAGCCAAGAGGCTGAGTGAAATCTAAGAATGTATTGCTAGCCATAGCAAGATACCTTGATGTAAAGAATCAGTTAATCAAATGTTCCTCCTACAGTGTTGCATACTAGGGTGAGATTTGAGTGGGAACCAGGTACAGGCGGTCCCAGGATTACAAACATCCCACTTACAAATGACTTCTACTTGCCAACGAAGGGAGTCAACAGAGAGGAAATCTACCCCTAGGAAGGGAAATTCGCTCCTCAACTGAAGCTTTATCACCAATCTTTGTTTCCACAACAACCCAAAATTTTCAAAATCCAATTTTCATAGGGACAGAAAGTTGGATAAAACCTTCTGAACAGCGGCACAGACAGCAAAAGAAATGTTACAGGAGGCTTAACCCTTCCCAATGCTATCCAAGAAACGTAAACCATTTTTTGGCTGGAGCTACACTTAAAAAATTTACCTGTTCCGACTTGCAAACAAACCTACAGACCCGATCTTGTTTGTAACCCGTGGACTGCCTGTATTCTTCATATCTGAGTAGCTCAAATTGCTTTAGCATAGAACGCTACTGTAGGAATGTGTACCGCTGATTGCCAACCTTTGTTCTGTTATCAGATCTAAGCTGGTCATATACTAATAGATTGCTTTTGTTCAGCCTGCAAGCCGAATGCAAAAAATCAAACCGATTTGGGGATAGTGAATTCCTTTCGCCCGACGCCCAGGACATGCAGTTCCGGGCAAGAAGTTTTTTTTTTTCCATTTAGCTCTGCTGCAGGCAAGCGCCATGGTTTAGAGCCGATGGTCGGCTCTCTTGTAAAATCAGTGGCTAAACCACCCCCTCCTGGGACACCCAATCAACGCTTCCGTCAGCTGATCATAGAGGTGGACACTTGTTCAGGGGATATCTTAAAGGTCCTGACTTCTGTGATTACTTCCCAGTTCTGTTATTTGAAGACCATCTTCTGGGGTTCCTCATTTCCTAAGGCTAGTAGATGTCTGAGAAAGACCGACATCAGTCTGCTACACCTATTAACATGCTACAGTTGTCTTCCAAGATTATCCAAGTGGAATACACAGTGCAAATTGGGCGAGAAATTTGCATCCTATCAAAGGGAATTATCAGTCACAAAGATTGTTCAGTATGTTAAATTTAAAGTTTGGTGTTATAACGAGTACTGCCAATGCTTGAGAGTGCCGAGTGCCCGGTATTGTACCTGTAACCATCCTATTTGTAAGGGGCACATTGCTTGCTTTCATTGGGCTTGGTGAGACAATTTATACTGCTGTGTTTTGAGAAATTGAGGAGGTTCAACATTTCAGAAAATTGTGCAATTTTCAAATGCAGCCTTGCACCAGATGGTGACTTTTTTTTTTTTTTTCAGCAGTATTTTCAGTTTTGTAACCTGATCGTTGTTTGTTCCTTGCAGTGTTGAGTGTAGCGTAAGACTCATTAACATTTTGCATTTTTCCATTCTTGTAACTATTGCCTAGAGGTGCGGAGTGTTGCATTATTGCATTAGTCAGTTGTGGGGGGTCAGCTGTCTTTCCCATCCTTTTAAAGGAAGGTAGGAAGAACATTTCCCATAAGAGGCAGTTTCCTCCCTACTCCGTTATCCTGCTGTCAGATCCAGCACAGAATCTGCAACATGAGGTGGGGGAGGACACAGGAATGCCATTCTCATACAAAAGTCCTGTTCATGCCACAGTGTTACAGACCCAGGGACATTCATCTTCTATGTAGACTGAATAGCCGTGTTGGGGCAAAAAGTTCAGAATCGGCAGGGGTTATTCATTTGAATCCCTTTTCTAATTGAACGAGATTATCAAAGTGTACAGTTTTAAAGTTGTGCTATAGTTGCCTCTTATGGCTGGATGGCTAATCATTTGACCGGTGTTGATCAAGACTGGCTGAACAGGTTGTCTGTTTCAAATGTAATAGAATCAATAAGCGCGACAGAACGTCTTGAGATTCCGGAGTCCTTTATTAATTACATAGGAAAGCAACAGACAGAAATCCATGGCACTGACACCTGCTGTTTTTTATGGATTGGGGGGGGGGGTTTGTCTGTGTCCCATTCCTGAGAATTTCCTTCACTTCCTGTGCCATAGCCAAAACAGGAATTGAGGGGAAATCGCTGAAAATTAAGGGAATCCCTTGGCAACCCCCCCCCCCCCCCCCCCCAGGTCACCAGAACTAGTGTCCCCATTGGAAGATTTTGACTCTTACTTTTTTCTAAAGACAACCCAACTTTTTCAGTGATGGTAAACAGGACAAATAGAGGGGATGGGTCTCCATAACAGGGGCACAGACCTCAATAAAAACTGGCAGAGGTTCTAATCCCTCTCCACTGTTGTAAAAACAAAAATGTTTAGCCTTTAGTCTTCAACGTCTTCCATCTTCCCCAGGTCCGGTCCTTTGGCTGGGCCGCAATGACCTGACTACCACACATGCGTACGAGAGTCAAGGTTTACGGGACAGAGCTCTTAATGGATGGCACGGGTATGCCGTCCCTTCATGCGCTGGTGATGTCACCGGCTGTATCCAGGTGAACATCTCCTAAACAGTGCAAGTTTAGGAGATATTCACTGTACCTACAGGTAAGCCTTATTATAGGCTTACCTGTAGGTGCAAGTTCAAAAGCGGAGTTTATTAGCACTTTAAAGGGTAACTCCACTTTCGTGGGGGGGGTAGCAAATAAAGAAATAATAATATAGTGTATACAATTGCGACACAAGTCATATATTGTAATTGAATAGTATTAAAAATTACCTTTCCTTTTCGCTTACAGCCGCTGTAATTTTCTGAAAATGCAATATAATATTGCATTATTTGCAATTTTTTTTTTTTTTTTTTCTCCCCAGAAGTTTGCACTAAGATACAAGTCAGATTTCAGGCGTCCCCTGCAACAAAAATTTAATTTTTGGTGAGATACTCCCAATAGGAACACGTCTAAAGGGATGCAGGCCCAGCATGTTTCCTCAGTGCCCTGCAGGTGCCACAGCTGATTGATAATTATGAAACCACTCCCATTAGATTATTTTCCCACATGGGCACAGATAGACACACAGGTAGGAATAACAAAAGGTAGGAATCTGCAACAAAGTTTATGATTCTTGCAGTGTACATCACCCAGAGGGGAATGTGTTTTCTTTCTAAACAAAAGTGGCGTTACGCTTTAATGGTCTGTTTTAAATGGCCATTACTGTGGATATACATTGTCCATTAGATTAAAGGTTAAAAACTATAATAATGGTTGTATGTAAAGTTCTTTGGTTTAAGTCTCAGTTGTGTTCTAAATTCTCTTGAATGTTCAGCAGTGAACACACCATTAATGTTAATTTTACTTGAGAAACGACTTGACAGATTTTTCAGAATGGTTGGACATACATTGAAAATAATCCCTATTGTATCTGATGTTTTGCAATCTCAAACTTTAGTAAGAATATTGAAGCCAAAAATAAACCACGTTTTGTAACCGTATGAGTTGTCACCAGGGCAGCTCTGCACGGGAACAAAGTAACCTTTTAGCTTGCCGTTAGATATAACCGACGGCTGGCTGTTTTCTCAGCTGTTGCCTGATGTCACGTATTGTATGAGTTGTGTAGAGTGCCATGTGGTTTCTAATCAATCTGCACACCCCCATGACTCGTTTAAGAATGATTGCTGTTAATGAGTGCGTCCATGTTTTGCCAAGTCAGCAGTGCCCTGGATTAATCCTGTGTTTCTGTGGTGGTGGAAGAGAGCAAAACTGTTTCCTGTTAGATTGGTTGGAAGTTACAAGCCTGATGCTGCATGAGCTCTTCACACAAGATCTATTAGGGGTTTCAATAGAGAGCGTTTTAGAGCAAGTTTTTTAGCTGCGAATCAATGGCCATTATGTGTCATGACAATATATTCAAAGGCTGCCGGGTAAACGCATGCTTGGCTAAAGGAGGTATTGTTATGCTCCTTTTTATCTGTTCTCTTTGCTGCTCTAAACCATTCATTGATCGGTTACACTAGGAAATAAAGGCTCCTAAATGGACACCATTTGCCTCGGCCATGGGAACGCAAAAGGTCTTGAAAAGGACAGTCTGTGTCATCCTAGTAGATCAATAAGACCTCCTAGGGTAATTTACATACAAAACTTCTGTAAAGGGTTCTACAACCCTTCGGCTAGCCATCCTTTATTAAATTTTTTTTCAATCAGTGAGTTGAACGAAAAGATTGTTCACATGGAACCCTTCTCCACTTCGGCCTTCAAGGTTCTCGTTTGAATATTTGCTACTACCACCAAGATCTGCACCCGTGGCGGCTCCATCTACACTCTTACTGTGGATGGGGGAATCCCTCCAGCTGTGCTATTTTATTCTGACAGTGGGGAGAATACACTGGCTCCACCGGCAGTGATCTGGAGAAAATATTCCATCAGCCTGGTTGTATACGAGTCAGTTGATGAATTGGCTTGAGTGCAACCAGCCTGCCCATACATGGATTGAAATTTGGCCGATCCCTGCTGAGCCGTCCAAATTTCAGTCCTTGTACGGCCTGGTTTTCTCACCCCCTCCAACAGAACTTTTGGGAATATGACGGCCTCTGCACTGCTAGGTCAAGAGAACAAATACACCTTAGATTTTCATAGCACTTATACGTTTTGCAGCCCTCGTTCAAGAAAGGGAACATGTTTCTCCTTAGAGGAGGAAGCCCTCAGTTTCCGCTCTACATTAAGTTGAATATCCTTCCTCTGGCTTGAACACTGTGGGAAAGACAACAAAAACATTACGGCCAGACTACGATTTTGATCTTCACCTCCTTCAGAGTCATGACCTTGGTGAGGACCAAAACAATGCTCAGACTTTAAAATGTTAAAATTACATTTGTTGTTTGGGAAGTTTTACTATACCTGCTAATCTGGTACAGTTTTCAATCCAGGGGAAGGATCTTACCGTGTATGGGCAGGCTGAATGTACCAAATTGGTCAATCAACTTGGGGACAACCAGCCTGCCGGATTTACTTGCAATTATCGCTAGTGGCTGCTATATCGGCTAGCAATAATCACTGTTGTCTCCCATGGGTGTGGCACCCCACCTCTGCCGGGAGAATACAATGTCTCAGCAGAAGGGATTCCCCTGTCAGCACTGTCTGTGTTGATTGGGGGGGGGGGGGGAGGATTGTTCAGATTTCTTTTCTGCAACCCATGGTTGCAGGAAAGAAATTTGCAGTGTCTATGGCTGGCTTTAGTGTTGTGATATTGGAGGCTGAGCAATCCCCAGTAATTATGAATGACTGAGCTAGCTTCTGTTTACCGGTGGGAGAACGGGGACCTGGTTTTGAAAGGTACTTACTCTCATTCCTGGTCGGATCACCACCGGCGATCCACCCGAAGTTTTGCCTTCTCACCAAAACGACCCCCCCCAAAATCAGCAATACATCATAGGTTATTCACAAAGTGTAGCGGGCAGCTGGCCACAGTAAACATGCTGGGGACCCAAAGACTGGCGAAGTTCAGGTGAGGATGGTGCTGGACCCCTGCATAAGTGTCCTTTTTATTATCTAGTATTTGTAGCTGCTGACTTCATTTTTCAAATGGGGCAGAGAACCACTTTAAGCAAGTTCACCAGTATGTTGATGTGGTTTGTTTTTTTTTTTTTTTTTTTCTTTGCTAAAGCAAAAAACAAAACTAACATTCTCCCATCCATACTAATACATATACAACTCCTATTGATCTATGCCTTTTGTGTTTTTAACAGCCGGCCCCACTGGCAGCCCCTTTTCAGCTGCCCATTTTCTGCCTGACTGCTTCGATTTTTAACTTGAATGTCTGACGAGAGGTGACCGACGGGGCCACCCACTGAGCGAATTTCAGTCGGTACCTTCCGAGATTCATACAATGTATTTCTAGCTCTAGGCTGTGTTGTGTACATTTAGTAATATTTGACAAGTCCCCTTTAACAGCCAGCCAAATGTTTTCGTAGATGAACAGCACTGTGCTGATACCATTGTAGTGCTGCTGTGAAAAACCCTTTTTGGCGGCTTCATACTGATGGAAAATCTCATATGCTCAAGTTTTCAAAGGTTGCATTTGGGAATAAACGTGCAGGCAATCAGTTCTAGTCTTCAGCCTTCCTTTATTGTCTCTTTAATATTTTATAAGCTGTTCATCTCGTATTGCCTGACCGAGCAAATTTCTAGAACATAAGGTACTGCAGGAAGTGAGGCAATGTGGAAGAGCTGGGTTTAGATCAGTTATTAGATTTGAAGATTCTTCAGCAATTGAGTCCTACTGTGTATGAAGAGAGATTCTTTGTATATATTTTAGTGACGCCAGCAGTTTGTGCAATCTCTTGATGAGACTGATGTGTTCAGGAGAGGTATGGATGAGAGGACATCATTGAATTTTATAGACACTAGTGAGATAATTGAATATTCACACTACAATGTTTCTCTGAAGAGCAATAATGGATCCCAGTCATACTCTTGACTAAAATGCCAGTTTCGTTTTAGTTGTGTTTTAGTCGACTAAAATAGTGTTAATGAAATTACGAAATTAACACGGTTCTCCAGACCAATTGTGACCTTACTGACATATATGTTAAAATTAGCTTTTTTTTTTTGCTAGAAAATTACTTTAGACCAAATGCCCTGGACAGTAAAATGGTTGTTGCAATTTTTATTTAATTTTTTATTTTTTGTCGTCACGCGATACTTGTGCAGCCCTTTATCAAACACACGTTTTCAGGGAAAATGCACTTAAAATGGAAGTGTAGGCAAATCTAACTTTCTAATCCTACTCTATGCCAAATTCTAAGACTAATCTATATAGCCTTGTACAGCAAAAATTGCTATACTTGCCTCTTCTGCAGCTGATCCGGTCTCCCATCAGCGGATGCTGAGTGCAGGAGAGAACCGACAATGGCTGGGAAGTGACATCACCCATAGAGTCACTATGGATGGGGCTTCTGTTGTCAGCTGCTTCTCCTGCACACTCCCACACATTGAGGCTGCCACTGACAGCCCAGCATGGGACTTGACTGGAGTGGCTACAGAACAGGTAAGTATAGCAATTCTTGCTTTACAAGGCTAGATAGATTAATCTTGGTATTTTAAAATTCTATTTTCTCTAAACGCAGCAAAACTGACTGCACCTAAACGCAAGTAAATGGTATAAAAGGCACCATTGATAATACATCACATGGTTTTGTATGCATGTAGAAATGTCCAGTGTCCTACGCAGGTTTGACGATGCCAATGTGATTGAAGCCTTAGGCCCCTTTCACACGGATGGACCCATCAGGTTTGCCTGTCAGTCGGACTATCCATTGCTCTCTATGGAGTGGCGGATGTCCACAGACATGTCTGACAGCTGCTGACATCAGACTCCGATCCTGTCCGCTAAAAATCAACAGATGGGGATCTGTTCCCCATCCGTCTGGCGGTTCGGATAAGTCGGATTACAACAGACAGATGGACAGCCCATAGAGGTGAGCAGGCTTTGTCCGTGTCTATTCTGCATAAACAGGACACGGACCTGTTTTCCACCTGCTCATTGGGGATCAGCAGAGAGATCGCCTGCTGAGCTGGTGAACTCCACCAATGTGTAAGGGGCCTAAGAGGTCATTCATACCAGCCCGTGCGCTAAAACTTGATTTTTCCATGCGGCCCGTGTCTGTTGTGTAGCAGCAGTGAGGAGTGATGCCTTGCTTTGTTGCAGTGCAAGGCACAAGTTTTATTATTATTTTTTTTTTTGTGACAAAATGACACTTCATTCATCTCTCTGCACTGCAGCAGGATGTGCTGATGTGAGAAGCATGGCTGCATTTTTAGGCAAGACACCGCTATTCATCTGTACGTGGTTTTCTGATGTGAACAGGGCCCTTGTTTTAGGCCTGTGTTGATCTGTGCAGATTGTTGTAGGTCACTGCACATGGTGTGAACGAGCCCTTAGTTTATTATTCAACCCACCTTGCCTGTTAACGTTGCTGTATATTAACATCGAAGTATAAGTCCACTTCATCTTATCCGTATTTAAACGATTCTGTTTTTTTTTTTTTTAAATGTTTTTCTTTCTGCTCCATTCCTGTCTGAGCTTGTTGAAAACACCGGCACTCCTGGGTATGTGGGTGCATCTGACCTTCTCGTCTTATGCCAGGATGCATTGCTTGAGCCTCGAACCATCCAAGTTCCCAGGCGTTTTTTCTCCTTAAAGTCCTAAATTGTTTGTTTTTTCCGGTGATGCCCCAGATATGTAAGGTATATCTTTTAGGTTTTGTTTTTGTAGTCTGCTCTTGGATATCATACAGTGTTCATTAAATTAAGTGTAAATTAAATATTAAAGCGGGGGTCCACCCACACCGCCAAAAAAAAAATTAAAAGCCAGCAGCTACAAATACAGCAGCTGCTGACTTTTAATACATGCCCACTCGCCTGTCCCAGGGTCCAGCGATGTCGGCAGGGGACGCCGAGAACCCGCTCGGTTCTCGGCAGCTGCTGCCGCCATCCTAGGTGAGGGAATCAGGAAGTGAAGCGTTGCGGCTTCACTTCCCGGTTCCCTACTGCGCATGTGCGAGTCGCGCTGCGCGTCCCTAGTGGTCCCCGCTCTCTCCTGGGAGCTGTGTGTTCCCAGCAGACAGCGCGGACGGGAAGAGGCATAGACTCCCATGGGAGTCTATGCCGGAAGTGGGTGCAAATACCTGTCTTAGACAGGTATCTGCACCCCCCTCCCCCCTGAAAGGTGCCAAATGTGACACCGGAGGGGGAGAGGGTTCCGAAAAGCGGAAGTTCCATTTTTGTGTGGAACTCCGCTTTAAATTCAAAAAGTGGGAAATGCATTTTCCTACAAATTTTCATAGCACAAACTTTACATTTTCATAGCTTCATATTATTACCACCAAATTAGTGATGTGAAAAATGATATCGCATTAGTGTGACTTTTATGGAACAGAATGCTAAAGCTCAAAATGAACCTAAGCATTTTATTTTAGCAGAGCCTTATTCCCTTTTTAGATGCTAAATTGTGACAAATTAACAGGGGCAGTACCAGTTTGCTTAAATTAAAGTGGAAGTCCATGCAAAAAACTATAATCCCGGCATCTATAGACCCCACCGATCTAAAGCTAACCTATCTAGCCCTGTAAAGAAAAAATGAGTATACATACCTTTTTTTTTTTTTTTTTAACCCGATCTCCAGTGACAGAAGCTCTGCAGAGGACACAGCGGACAACGCCTGTAAATTGAATGGGAAGTGACGTTACCCATAGACTTATTAGAGGGCTTCCGTTGTCATCCGTGTCCTCTGCACCCACCTCCACAGCGAAACCACGGCTGACAGCTCAGCGTGGTATCCAGTTGGATCGGAGCAGCTTAAAAAAAAG
This sequence comes from Aquarana catesbeiana, assembly GCF_042186555.1. Lineage (NCBI taxonomy): Eukaryota > Metazoa > Chordata > Amphibia > Anura > Ranidae > Aquarana > Aquarana catesbeiana. The sequence goes on along the minus strand of NC_133336.1, from coordinate 54,373,372 downwards.
GTATGTATACTCGCTTTTTTTTTTTTTTTCTTTGCAGGGCTAGAGAGGTTAGTGTTATAATGCTGGTTGCTATAGATGCAGGGATTTTAGTTTTTGCATGGACTTCCACTTTAACATAGTAAACATAATATTAAAATAATCTTGAGTCAGGTTGGCAAATGCACAACAGCAGCTTGTTTTGCAGTTAATAAAAAATGGCATATGTGACGTTGTCTTCACACACAAGGTGATTTGAAGCTTGCACAGTGAATGCAAATGTTGTCCAGATTGACAGACAATATTGTTGGGACCAGGGCTTAAAAGAGAAGTGTGTGTGTGTGTTTTTTATATATTTTTTTTGAGATTCATACTTACTTAGGTGGATGGAGCATCAGACCGATGCTGCAGCGGTCCCCCGCCACCTCTTCACTGAGAACTGAGCCACCGAACACCGCCAAAGGCTCGGTTCTCTCCTCCCTGAGCAGAGAGCTGCTGACTGTCAATCAGCATCTCTCCTGCTCTGTTCCTCCATGCTCACTGGAGCGCTGACCTGTGGAGGGGCGGGGGCAGCCGTCTCAGCGGCTCGCAGAGACCGCCATCAGTCAAGGCAGCTGGCGGATCCTGACTTCTGAAGTTGTGATGACGCGCTGCCTCAACTCAGTGGAGAGCGGACTTCAGACCGGTCTCGGCTGAAAACGGGTCACAGGAGTGCAAATCTAATTGCACTCCTGCGGCCCATAGGGGAAGCCCAGCCTAAAAAGCTCAGGCTGGACTTCTCCTTCAAAGTATAACACTTTTTTTTTTTTTTTTAGTTTTGGATAAACTGGAGAGGGATTAGAACACCTGTCAGATTTTTATTGCTGTCTGTGTCCCCCGTTAAGGAGATTCACCCTCTCTATTTGTTCTGTTTACCATCATCCTTGGAAGTAAAAAAATCCCATATTTTGGCTTGCCCCCAGAAAAGTGATAGAGGGGAAATCTTCCCATGGGGATGTTAGTTCTTGTGACCTGGGCGTAGCCAAGGGATTCCCTCCATTTGCAGAGATTTCCTCAAACTACCTGTTTGGCTATGGCACTCCCTTGAATTCTGTGACCTGCCTTTACAATGTCCTGTTGAAGTCGCTGCAACTTTAAGTCGCACATATATAAATGGCTATCATTAGAAAATGACTTGTCATGCGACTTTGATGTCCAAAGTTGCATGACAGGTCTCAAGTGTGAATGGAGCCCTAAGCCAGCCCAAGATGGATAGAATCTCGGCCGGTTTAGCAGGGACCAGCTGAAACTTGATCCATCTATACGCTGACTGGTTGTACTGAAGTCAATCCATCGATTGACTTTAGTACAACCAGCCTGTTGGATTTCTTGAATGCGATCACTGCTGGTGGTTATAGCAGCCAGCATTGATTGTGGTGTTTTGCTGGCAGATAAGGCTCCCTGCCGGTAGAACACATTAGCTCCGCTGGGGAGTGGGGGGGTGGGCTAGGGCGCCCCTGTGGCGATGGGGTAATCGATTTTCTTTCCTTGGTTGAAGAAAAGAAATTTTGTATAATTTCAGAGCTTCTCTATACTGAGAACCCTCCAGATAGGGGCTTGCACAGAGGTGTCCAGGCTTGCTTAGACCTGTACAGGTGACGCAACTTGTTGGTCTGTGTACATATCTTTCTAAAATGTGCAGGAAATTTGTGCCACTATTTTATGTCTGTGGCCTTTGTTGGAACTTTTGATAGAAGGGTTGAGCAGTTCAGCACTGCTTTATCTTCTGTTTTATCTACCTACCAGTTGATATGATTCAGAATTGTTCCGGCACTTATTCACTTATTCTTTAATAGGTTTGTTATATGTGGTAAGAAGGGATTGTGATGAGCTGTTCTTTTCTCTCTCTCAGCTGGTAATCATCCTCTTAAGCTGAAGTGAGGAAACAGAAGGGTTTTTGGGAACTACCAGTGTGGGCAGGATGGGATGATTCACTGGTAAAGGTCTGGCAGGCAGAAGCCATTCATTCAAGCAGACACTAGATCATTGTGTCACATGAAAAAAAAAAAAAAAAACTCCTTGATGGTAGAAATTGTGAGAAATCCTGCCATCTATCTATCTATCTATCTATCTATCTATCTATCTATCTATCTATCTATCTATCTATCTATCTATCTATATCTTTTTAATTTAACCCATTCCGGACCGCCCACCACATATATACCGTGGCAGGGCGACCCGGCTGTGCAAAATCATGTACAGGCACGTGAATTTAAGTGCGCACGCTGCCAGAGCGCTGCTCCAGCTCTGATTGGACACAGCAGGAGCCAGTCAGCAGGTGCGGTGGCTGCCAATCGTTCACAGGAGAGACGGATCAGCCGTCTGCTTGTGTATACAAGGCAAACGGAGGATCTGTCAGGAAGGTAAAGAGATCTTATGATTCAGCTAAGCTGTATCACAGATCTTTTTTCCTTCAGTGTGACACTGCCCCACACAGTAAGCACCTCCCTAGGGAACATTTTAACCCTTTGATCGCCCCTGGTGTTTTCCCTGCCAGTGTAATTTATACAGTAATCAGTGCATTTTTAGAGCACTGATCACTGTATTGGTGTCACTGGTCCCCAAAAAGTGTCACTTAGTGTCAGATTTGTCCGCCGCAATGTCGCAGTCCCGCTAAAAAAAATTATAGATCGCCGCCATCACTAGTAAAAACAATAACAAAAAAAGTCCCTAAATCTATCCCCTATTTTGTAGAAGCTATAACTTTCGCGGAAACCAATCAATATACACTTATTCGGATTTTTTTAAACAAAAAATATGTAGCAGAATACATATTGGCCTAAATTTATAAATTAGATTAAAAAAAAATATTGGTAATGTTTTATAGCAGAAAGTAAAAAATATTGTGTTTTTTTTTTTTTTTTTTTTTTTTTTTTTTTTTTTTTAATAGCGCAAAAAATAAAAAGCACAGAGGTGATCAAATACCACCAAAAGAAAGCTCTATTTGTGGGAAAAGGACATCAATTTTATTTGGGTACAGCGTCAGTTAAAGTGATGTAGTGCCGTATCGCAAAAAATGGCCTGGTCAGGAAGTGGGTAAAACCTTCCGGAGCTGAAGTGGTTTAATATCATGAATTTCAATGAATATGAATTTAGTGTCGGCCGTTATCGGCACATTTTAGCACAAGAAAAGCTCAAGAAAAATGCATTCCTTTAAATTCTCTGTCTCTTCACACCGTCTGTGCGCTTCCATTGTGGTGTTAAAAATCTTGCTTACTGCGTTTTTAGTCAGTTAAAAAAAAACTGCACCAAAATCACACCTCCTCGCTGAAATGCATTAAAAACGCAGCAAGAACGCATCAATTACACACCCGTCTTACTTTTTTTTTTATGCAGTTTTTGAATCACATGACCTAATGAAAAAGGCGCAGCAAAATGGTGCACCGTTTTCTCGATCAGCAAAATGCCGAAAACACCCTTTTCAGCCAATAAAATTTGGGTGCATCTCTATATAACAGTGTAATTAAAAAAAAAAAATATTGCCTTTTTCATTAAAGTAGATCAATAGAAAATTGCAAGGATACACATGATGCAGGTTATCATTAGCAATTCCTGTAGTCTTCACTCACTGTCACATACTTTTATTTTATTTTATTTTATTTATTATATATATATATATATATATATATATATATATATATATATATATATATATATATATATATATATATATATATATATATATATATATATATATATATATATATATATATATATATTTTCTGTTAATTTTGTGTGTGTTTTGTACTTTAACCACTTCACGCCCGCGCTATAGCTGAAAGACGGCTACAGCGTGGGCTTACGTTGCCGGAGGGGCGTACATGGATGTCCTCCCGCGATCGTGCTGCCGTGCGCCCTGTGATCGCCAAGTCTTTTGGACTCAGCTGATCACAGATCAGGGTAAAGGGCCAATCGCAGCGGCCCTTTATCGTATGATCCGCTATGAGCCATTGACGGCTGATCACGGGATGTAAACATGCTTAGCCGGTTATCAGCTTTTCTTTCCTTGCGCTGACAGCGTGAGGAGAGAATAGGAGAGCCTATAACTGGCTTAGGTTAAAGGGACATCGGCACTGATCAGAACACTGATTCTCAGTGCTGCTAATCAGTGCCCACCAGTGGATCCACACCAGTGCCCACCAGTGGATCCACACCAGTGCACATCTGTGAAGGAGAAAAATTACCTCTTTGCAAAATTTTATAACAAACTATGAAAAATGTGTGGGTGTTTTTTTTTTTTTAAAGAAAATACTATAACAGATTGAGTAGTAGTTTTGTTTATTATCTGCTTGGAGATGCATTTAAATGTAGAGGATATACTCCTTGAGTCAGTATTTCCTTTTATTTACATGTATACAGAATAGGACCCAGTTAGCGTGGCTTGGTCTGCAGAATCCCAGGTTGTAGCTGCGCTGGCTCTCAGGCTGCTGGGCGGGGTAGGAAGTCAGGCATCTCATTTATAATTTAAATCTTGCATCAATCAGCTGACAGTTAATGGAGATGATAATTTTTGTTCTAAATTTAGTGCCTAATTCAGCCTGGTTGTGCAGTTCTTTCACAATGTGAATGTCATTTGTCCTTTTATAATTACTGAGAAGAATGCTGATCCCATATAAGCTGTAGGACTTGTTTCCTTCCAGTGTGAGGGAATGCGTTGCTAGGAATTTTATGGCTTGTGTGACAAGAGTTCTTGTCTGATGTAGAAGGAAACTAAACTGAAAACATGACCGTATTAAATAAGGCAAAGTGCTGTAAAGCACAACATGCTGTCATCAAGTCTTTCATTGTACTGACCGGCTTGGGTTGATGAAAATGAAATCCTAAATGGCTGCTATGTGTTAAGCCAGCCATAGACAGTGATTTTCTTTCAGTGTTGGGGGAATCTCTCCCGCGGGGCAATTGTATTCTCCCCTCGGGGACGGCTCCCCCTGCCAGGAGAATACAGTGATTGCTAGCGGCTATAACAAACCTCAAACTACGGCCCTCCAGCTGTTGCAGAACTACACATCCCATGAGGCATTGTAAAACTCTGACATTCACAGACATGGCTAGGCATGATGGGAATTGTAGTTCTTGAACAACTGGAGGACCATAGTTTGAAGACCCTTGGTCTATGGCCACCTTTACTAAAGACCTCGTTCTTTCTGCCACCTTGTTACATAGCCCTCTTTTGAACTTTGGCAAGTGTGCAGAGTTTTCTGAAGTTGATTGAGAATTCTGTGATGCCCACACGTCATTCATAAAGACTACCTGTTATCAACCTAAATTGCAGGTAAAAACACAGAAAAATCACAAATGTTAAATGGTATACTTGCAGTGTTTTTTTTTTTTCTTTCTTTACATAAATGTTTTTTATTGACTTGCTAGCAAATCTGCCTGCTGCAGGGAAAGTCCATTGCCAAGCACAGCCCCCTCCCTACTTTTACTAAATATGCCTCATCTTCTGGGAATGTCTAATTACCATCTGTTGTGGCCCAGCTCCTCTACCCCTGCCCTCACCTTCCTACGTGACCTTTTTATGTAGCTGCCAGGTGGAGGAGGAAAGGACAATACTATAGAGCGGGGGTCTTAAAATGTTCTTCCTGTAGAGGTCCACATCTAATTTTTGCGTACTAAGTGAGGGTTGTAGCATGTATGGGGAGCAGGAAAGAAGCCCTGGGGGTGAACAGTGAGGGTTGTAGCATATGAGGAGCATGACAGAAGCCTTGGGAGTGCATGAGGGTTGTAGCATGTATGAGGAGCAGGAAGGAAGGAAGTCCTAGGGGTGTACAGTGAGGGTTGTAGCATGTATGAGGAGCAGGAAGGAAGTCCTAGGGGTGTACAGTGAGGGTTGTAGCATGTATGAGGAGCAGGAAGGAAGCCCTGGGGATGTAAAGTGAGGGTTGTAGAATATATGTGGTGAAGGAAGGAAGCCTTGGGTGTACAGTGAGGGTTGTAGCATGTATGGGGAGCAGGAAGGAAGATTTGGGGGTGTACAGTGAGGGTTGTAGCATGTATGAAGACGGGAAGGAAGCCCTAGGGGTGTACAGTGAGGATTGTAGGAAGCAAGCCCTGGGGGTGTACAGTGAGGGTTGTAGCATATGAGGATCAGGACAGAAGCCTTGGGAGTACAGTGAGGGTTGTAGCATGTATGGGGAGCAGGAAGGAAGCCTGGGGGGTGTACAGTGAGGGTTGTAGCATATGAGGAGCAGGACAGAAGCCTTGGGAGTAAATGAGGGTTGTAGCATGTATGAGGAGCAGGAAGGAAGTCCTAGGGGTGTACAGTGAGGGTTGTAGAATATATGTGGTGAAGGAAGGAAGCCTTGGGTGTACAGTGAGGGTTGTAGCATGTATGAGGAGCAGGAAGGAAGATTTGGGGATGTACAGTGAGGGTTGTAGCATGTATGAAGACGGGAAGGAAGCCCTAGGGGTGTACAGTGAGGATTGTAGGAAGCAAGCCCTGGGGGTGTACAGTGAGGGTTGTAGCATATGAGGATCAGGACAAAAGCCTTGGGAGTACTGTGAGGGTTGTAGCATGTATGGGGAGCAGGACAGAAGCCGTGAGGGTTGTAGCATGTATGTGGAGCAGGAAGGAAGTCCTAGGGGTGTACAGTGAGGGTTGTAGCATGTATGGGGAGCAGAAAGGAAACCTGGGGGATGTACAGTGAGGGTTGTAGCATGTATGGGGAGCAGAAAGGAAGCCTGGGGGGTGTACAGTGAGGGTTGTAGCATATGAGGAGCAGGACAGAAGCCTTGGGAGTAAATGAGGGTTGTAGGATGTATGAGGAGCATGAAGGAAGTCCTGGGGATGTACAGTGAGGGTTGTAGAATGTATGTGGTGAAGGAAGGAAGCCTTGGGTGTACAGTGAGGGTTGTAGGTATGAAGAGTAGGGAGGAAGCCTTGGGTGTACAGTGAGGGTTGTGGCATGTATGAGGAGCAGGAAGGAACCCCTGGCGGTGTACAGTGAGGGTTGTAGCATGTATCGGGTGAAGGAAGGAAGCCCTAGGGGGTGTACAGCGAGGGTTGTAGCATGTATGAGGGAAACCTTTGTCAAAAATCTTGACCAAATTTCTACACGGCCAGTGTTTTAATCGGACAGCAACATCTTTTCTGTCCCTCATACTTTAACAATTAACAGTGGCTTTCTGACAGTCTTATAACTTTTTTTGTAATAATACACAGCCCCCTCCACAGTGCAGTAAAATTATAAGGCGTTCATGGATTTAGCCACGTAACCATGAAAGAAATGATCACCAGCTGCTATACCTAAAATGTAATGTACTGTATCTGTTATTTTTATATAAACACCTTTTGAGTGTAAAGATATTTACCTATTGTTTACTGCCCCCCCCCAGTTTGGTTTAGGTACTGTATACATATGTTCTATCTTATCTCTTTTGCACTTTTTTTCCACATTGAATATTATAATAATAATACATTTTATTTATAATGTGCTTTACATCAAAAGGTCTCAAAGCGCTACAGGTTAAAATGAGCAATTTATACAATGAAACAAACATCTAAGAAGAGCAAAAAGTATTATAGCTGTACTATATGGTAGAGATGCACCAAATGGAAATTTTTTATTTAAAAAAAAAATATATATATGAATTTTTAAATGAATATGAATTTGTCGGCCATTATTGGCACCTTTAGCACAGGAAAAGCTCAAGAACAATGTATCCCTTTAAAGTCTGTATCTTCACTGGTACGTTGTGCTTCTGTTATGGTGTTAAAAATCTTGCTTGCATTTTTGGTCAGTTTAAAAAAAAAAAAAAAACGCAACAAAAATGCACTGAAAATGCAGCAAGAAAACATCAATAACACACCCATGTTATGTTTTTTTTAAAGTGGTTTTTCATAGGTCACGTGACCTATGAAAAACACCATAAACACAGTAAAATTGGCAAAATCGTGTGCGTTTTCGGTGCCATTATAGGCAACTGTCTTATCGTCAAAATGGCGGTAACTCCATTTTTGGTCGATATGTTTCAGCAGCTGAAATTTCGGTGCATCTCTATTATTTAGGGAATTACTTTATGGGAGCTTCATATCTTTTATACATATAATTTTGTGATGGTGAGTATATTTCCGAATTAATTGGTGCTGAATTTGTTTTTCTTTTTTCTTTTCAGCTATTCAGGGAAGTACGAATAATGAAGATTTTAAATCATCCTAATATAGGTGAGTGTTCATAGCACAGTTCCTTTGTGAGGAGCCTCTGGTGGAAGCTGCCGTCCCAGTATTAAAAATAACATTTTGCAATTGGAGATCAATAACCTAGAGCACACATTAGAACACATTGAGTGTCATGGGGAGGTTCAGTTGAACCAAATCCCCCAACTGCAAGGGTTAAAAATTGTCATTTTGTCAAGGGGGTAAGGCATAAGGCCAGCCATACACGTGTCAAATTCTGATCAATTTTTCGTTCAAAAATCGTAATCGTTTGATTTTCGACGATTAGTAGGACGAGAGCCGATTTTCGTGTGGAAATCAGATTTGGTTGATCGGGCATGCTGGAAATTTTTGGAAAAACAAAAGAATTTCTAATCAATGATGGGAGAATCATGCAAGAAATATAATTGAAAAAGAAATGCATATGAGCTGTGACTTGGAAAGGAAACAAGATTCCTGGCCACAAATGTTCTTTTCTTTAATGTAGTCACCAGGATTATTCTGTTGTATCCTGACAGTTCCCTTCTATATGTGTTCAGTATACAGCTGTCTCCATTATTTTTAAATGCTAATGTGGTGAGCATAATTTTATGGCCTTACATACAGTATGTGTTCAGTGTTTCCTGGAAATCCCCTTCTGGAAACATAGGGGATTAATTAAAACCCCTTACTCATAATTTCCCTTTAGTTTTAGTTAAGTCCCTGGATGCTGCATATCTTTGCTTTTGTCTTCTGTATTGCTGCTGGTTAAAAAAAAGCTAATTTCCCCACCTCTCTGCGTGGATTATGTATTGTTGTATTTTGTACTCTCCTGGAGACCAAGGAGAAAAAAATTGCTTGTTTCCTATATTTTAGTCCCCTGAACAGCTGGAAACGCTTCATCTTGTGTTGTGCAATACTTTATTTATCTGAACTGTCTTTGCAGACCAGTAATAACAAAAAAAAAAAAAAGTAATGAGGTTTATTTCTTTCTCTCTTTTGTGCAGTTAAGTTATTTGAAGTTATTGAAACTGAGAAAACTCTCTACTTGATAATGGAATATGCGAGTGGCGGTGAGTACATTAACCTAATATGAGCCTGGGCTTTTGTTGCTGACAACATGCTTTGTATGGATGGATTTCAGTGTGTAGGCATTGCAGTTTAAAGTGGTGTTCCGGCCGAAATTATACTTTTTAAATAAAAATACCCCTATAATACACAAGCTTAATGTATTCTAGTAAAGTTAATCTGTAAACTAAGGTCTGTTTTGTTAGTTTATAGCAGTAGTTTGTTATTTTATGAACTTACAGCAGGCCGTGGCCATCTTAAGTGTGGGCATCTGAAGCCAGACTGTATTTCTTCCTGGATCTCATCCTTGCAGATCTCGCACATGTTCAGTGCAGCACAAGCAGTGTAATAGGTTTCAGGTCAGGTTTCCATAGCAACGGCAGTATCTGAGGAAGTTGCCGCCCCTTCCCAGAAGGCATTGCAAACAGGAAATGCTGCAATGGGCCACGGCCAGGGATGAGGAAGTGAAAAATGAATACAGCAGATATACAGTAAGTGCTGAGAAAAAAAATTTAAAAAATATCCAATTCGTTTACAGTGCACAGTTTAGTGAGGGATGCTGAAGAGTTGTAAAAGTGGGTGGAACTCCACTTTAAAGTGGTTGTAAACCCATTACAACCACTTTAACCTACAGGTAATCCTAGATTAAGGCTTACCTGTAGATGCAAGAAATATCTCCCAAACCTAAAAGGTTTAGGAGATATTTGCAGAAATAGCGGCACCGATGTCTACGGCGCATGAGCAGGCGCACTGAGCGTGTCGTTTCTAACGGCGATCATGCCGTTAGTGGCGGCACCAGCACGCATATGCTGGAGTGACATCATTGTGGCTCCGGCCAGTCACAGCGCCATAGCTGCAATACCCGGAAGTCACTCTGGGATAGATGGCGGATGCGGGGGCTTCGATCTCAGGTAAGTAGTTCATAATGAGCTAGTATGCTAATGCTTTTTTCAAAGGCTTTACTTCCTCTTTAAAGTACAATCAAATTCAACTTTTCCCCCATCAGCAAGGTCATAGTTTAAAAAAAAAATGTACATAGGAGCAAAATTCTCCAAAGCCCCCTTGCTAAATATCTCTTTAAAGTGGTAGTAAACCCTGTCACATCGCTTATTATAGGCTTACCTGTAGGTACTGTGACTATCTTCTAAACTTGCACAGTTTAGGAGATATTCAGAGTGCATGCAGCCGATGATCTCACCGGCGCATGCGCTCTGAAGGTCCGGCTTACAGCGCCAGACCTTCAGAGCCGTGCCGTAAATGGCGGCTCCCGCGCACACCTGTGGGAGTGATGTCATT
>NC_133336.1:54253587-54362359 GCF_042186555.1 Aquarana catesbeiana | reverse complement strand
GAGCTTTTGAGACCAATATTGAAAGGGGAAATAGTCTGATACATCCTTTTGTGCTTAAAGGGTTTGTAAACCGCTGCTGGTAAAAAAAAACAAAAGAACACCTGTATTACAATGGCATAATGCATACTAGAATATTATTTACATAGTTACATAGTAGGTGAGGTTGAAAAAAGACACAAGTCCATCAAGTCCAACCTATGTGTGTGATTATATGTCAGTATTACATTGTATATCCCTGTATGTTGTGGTTGTTCAGGTGCTAATCTAATAGTTTTTTGAAACTATTGATGCCCCCCGCTGAGACCACCGCCTGTGGAAGGGAATTCCACGTCCTTGCCGCTCTTACAGTAAAGAACCCTCTACGTAGTTTAAGGTTAAACCTATTTTCTTCTAATTTTAATGAGTGGGCACGTGTCTTGTTAAACTCCCTTCCGCAAAAAAGTTTTATCCCTATTGTGGGGTCACCAGTGCGGTATTTATAAATTGAAATCATATCCCCTCTCAAGCGTCTCTTCTCCAGAGAGAATAGGTTCAGTGCTCGCAACCTTTACTCATAACTAACATCCTCAGACCCTTTATTAGCTTTGTTGTCCTTTGTACTCGCTCCATCTCCAGTACATCCTTCCTGAGGACTGGTACCCAGAACTGGACAGAATACTCTAGGTGCGGCCGGACCTTGTAGAGTGGGAGAATTATTGTTTTATCTCTGGAGATGATCCCCTTTTTAATGCCAATGTTCTGTTTGCTTTGTTAGCAGCAGCTTGGCATTGCTGAGCCTATCATCTACTAGGACCCCCATGTCCTTTTCCATCCTAGATTCCCCCAGAGGTTCTCCCCCCAGTGTATAGATTGCATTCATATTTTTGCCATCCAAATGCATTATTTTACATTTTTCTACATTAAACCTAATTTTCCAAGTAGTCGTCCACCCTATTAATTTGTTCAGATCTTTTTGCAAGGTTTCCATATCCTGCGGAGAAGTTATTACCCTACTTAGCTTAGTATCGTCTGCAAATACGGAGATTGAACTGTTTACCCCATCCTCCAGGTCGTTTATGAACCAAATAAATAGGATTGGTCCCAGCACAGAACCCTGGGGAACCCCACTACCCACCCCTGATCATTCTGAGTACTCCCCATTTATCACCACCCTCTGAACTCGCCCTTGTAGCCATTTTTCAATCCGTGTACTCACCCTATGGTCCATGCCAACGGACCTTATTTTGTACAGTAAACGTTTATGGGGAACTGTGCCAAATGCTTTTGCAAAGTCCAGATACACCATGTCTACAGGCCTTCCTTTATCTAGATGGCAACTCACCTCCTCATAGAAGGTTAATAGATTGGTTTGCCAAGAACGATTCTTCATGAATCCATGCTGATTACTGCTAATGATACTGTTCTCATTACTAAAATTTTGTATATAGTCCGTCATCATCCCCTCCAAGAGCTTGCATACTATTGATGTTAGGCTAACTGGTCTGTAATTCCCAGGGATGTATTTTGGACCCTTTTTAAAAAATGGATGCTTCATTGGCTTTTCTCCAATCAGCTGGTAACATTCCAGTCAGTAGACTGTCAGTAAACATTAGGAACAATAGTCTTGCACTTACTTGACCGAGTTCCCTAAGTACCCTCGGATGCAAGCCATCTGGTCCCGGTGATTTATTAATGTTAAATTTGCCAAGTCTAATTTTAATTCTGTCCTCTGTTAACCATGGAGGTGCTTCCTGTGATGTGTCATAAGGATAAACACTGCAGTTTTGGTTACTGAAGCCCCCCGATTCCCTCGTGAAGACTGAAGAGAAGAATAAATTCAATACCTTCACCATCTCCCCATCCTTTGTAACCAGATGTCCTTCCTCATTCTTTAAACAAGGCAGGATATCTGATCCTGGTTTATAGAAATACTATCTGTAATCCAAGCGAGTGTTGCCTGTGCACAGTGTTCAGAGTGTGGTACTTAACAAGGCAGTGGGATCTGTGGGCATAAGCCCCCTCACAAATCCTGATAGACCTCGACAGCCTTACGGAGGGACAATCAGGCAATTCTTCTTACTGTAGATGGGCAGAGATGGCGATCAGTCTGCGAAGTCAGCAAACCGGCTGGTCCCGCGGAGTTCAGCGCTGCTGCAGGGCATCCGTTCACAAGCGGCAACGTTGGACTCGCTGGGGCTGGAGCTGTAGGCTGTGTGTCGTGTGATAGGCCACAATCTGCTCTCACAGCAGCGGGGTGGTGCTCAGATGGGATCCAGGAAGCAAGAGAGCGTGGGCCTGATCAGCAGATTCCTTTATAGTCCCTCCCACAATTCATCTGTGGAGCAGATTGTCTGCTGGGAGATTGTCAGGAAAGGGTCCATCCGCTGGCAATATCTATCATTTGGGATGCAGCACTGAGTTCCACCAGCAGGTGTCTCCTGGCAGTTTGGAACTGTCAGGAGAGCTTTTCCCTGCTGGTCTTATGTTATCTTTGGGCCGTAGTACTGGCGTCCACCAGCGGATGGATCCTGGCAGTGTGGAGCAGACAGCACCTCTTGCTTTCAGGTGTCACTTGAAGCTAATTACAGGCATTCATATAAATACAAGGCTGATGATTGCTCTCATCGCCCTGGTATCTTCCTTGTGCCCTGATCCATACCTGCGACCTGTAAACCCAAACCTGAACCTGTACCTGAGCCTGTACCCGATCCCATCCTGATCCTGTCCCTCCTGTGTTCCTGTTCCCTTGTAGTCTGATCCCATCTATCATCTCCCTCTCCCGTCCTGCCCCTGTTCATCTGCTGATCTGCTGTGTATGACCCTGGCCTGGCTAACGTGTTTGATTTTGGTACTTCCCTTTGGCTGTATTTATTATCTGTTGTCTGTGGGTTTCTGTTGCTTGGTTGAGCACTATTTGTATTGGGGGTGTGTACTTATTACTACTTATCTTTAATAAACTTTATTATCATTCACTTATATACGTCTTGGTGTCCTCTGACGCAGATCACACTGTTCTGGTCGCACCCGTTCATGACAGAGATGTAGTCCATAGTCAGTTCTGCAATCCAGCAATGTCTATTCAGAAGACTATAACTCCCACAATGCTTTTCTCTGTGCTCAGAACGTAATGTCAGTGATTCGAATCAAGCACTAGGGGGACATAGGAGCAAGCTGGAATAATAGGAGGCAAGTCTGCAAAATCAGATAACCGTAGTCCTCTCTCGGCTACATCCTCCCCCCACTTAAAAGTCTTTGGTCCCCCAAAGACATAATGCAATCCCACTGAATAGTCATTGATTAACACATTAAAGCCCTGTAAATATTAAATCTGCTAACCAGAATCTACAGTAGCAAAAGGCTGGGTAATAGAGGGATTTGTCAACAGTAAACTATATACGTCATCAGACAAAGCTAAATCATTTTGTTTACAGGCCAATAATAGATTAGTGACCCACCCAGTAGTGTCAGAGGATGGAACAGGGTCATTCTCTACCAAAGGTTTGGTAGAAGAAGCTGGCACTTGACTAAAATACTGAGCTTCAGAAATGAGTTCATCAGAGCTTTCTCCAAGGGCGTTGTATGTTAGTCTTTAACTCCGGTAGGATTTACCCCCTTCCTGACCAAGCCCTATACGTCACTGCGTAGCTTTAACTGACAATTGCACGGTCGTGCGACGTTGTACCCAAACACTTTTGACACTATTTTGGGACCATTGGCATTTATACAGCGACCAGTGCTATAAAAATGCACTGATTACTGTGTAAATGTCACTGGCAGGGAAGGGGCTAAACACTAGGGGGCGATCAAGGGGTTAACTGTGTTCCCTCACCATGTTCTAACTGCAGGGGGGATGGGCTCACTAGAACATGACAGAGATCGCTGCTCCCAATCACTGGGAGCAGTAGATTCCTGTCATGTTGCTAGGCAGAACAGGGAAATGCCTTGTTTACATAGGCATCTCCTCATTCCGCCTCTCAGTGCCACTATCGCGTGCCACCGGCGGACATCGAGCCTGCGGGACCCACGGGCACGCCGCCAGCGGCGTGTGCACAACCGCTAGCCGCAGATGATGCAGCGACGTACAGGTACGTTGTTTTGCACACCCGTGACACTTTGCCAACGTATATCTGCGTAAGCCGGTCGGCAAGTGGTTAAGGTGGACAGATTTCCTGTCTAAGTCTGGAGTATTTGCTCTGCAAAGGTTTGGGTCCACGGTTTGTACCCCAGAAACTACAGCCAGGCTCCGTTTCCTCCTCCCTCTCTCCTCCTAGTTCTTGAGAGGGGAGCTGGAACTTCTCCAAGATCTTTTATTCCCAAGTTGTCAGTTAGTTTTGGTTCAACCCCCCCCAATCCCCCTCACAGGGGGTGGTGCCAGTCTCTCTTCCTCAAAAGGTTGAGGTTCCACCCTTTTTGGTAGGGAGATTCCTTTTATGTCTTCTGCTGGAGACTCTGGAGATATCTTCAGGAGGGGAACCCACAACCAGTCAAGGGTCAGTTATTTCTCATTACTCTCTTCCTCGTTTTCATGTGGAGGGGCAGGTTTTGAGGCCCTAAGACTTCTAGACCTCAAGGTAGGTGGGCAAGGTACATCAGAGCCATGAGTCGGCCAATTTGTGTTTTCCTGGCACCCAATCTCCTGGTTGCAAATCTTGATCTCTTACTTTTAGATCAAAGTTCCTTTTGTTTTTTTGTTCTCTGACAGTGGATGCTTCCTTAGCTTTCTCATAGGCAGTTTTCAAGTTTCTTCGAAGTCTGTCAACATATCCTTTATAAGAAGCCTGAGGAGTATGATCTAGGGATGTCCCAAAGGCCAGGTCCACAGGAAAACGAGCCTCCCTCCCGAACATCAACCGATAAGGGGAGTATCCAGTGGAGTCGTTCACTGTGCTGTTGTAAGCATGGACCACTGCAGCAATGTAGTCACCCCAATGCTGTTTCTTTTCTAAAGGCAAAGTTCCTAGCATGTTTAGCAAAGTATGATTGAAACGTTCTGATTGTGGGTCCCCTTGGGGATGATAAGGGGTAGTTCTGGACTTTTGAACATTCAACAGTTCACACAGCTGTTTTACAAGTTTACTCTCAAAGTCCCGACCTTGAGCCGAATGTAGACGTTGAGGCAGACCATAGTGAACGAAACACGTCTCTACCAAAGTCTTGGCAACTGTATTGGCTATCTATTGACTACCTTTGCACCATCCACAGAACTCTTCAACAGTATCTGAGAATCTCGAGCTACCAGTGCCTTCTTAACAAGGCATCCCAATGGATCCTCCCGCTGATCCCTTCTCAAGTCCTCCTTCGGCAACTCTTGACTACGCACTTTTGTCAGGTCGCAGTAATTCAGAGGCACTCCTGCAGTGGTAACTCCCACAGCTTCAGCTCCTGTGGCCCCCTTATAATGATGCTCTACTGCTTGACACACTGCATGAACTCCTTCAGGAGTCAGATGAACCCAGTTCCTTGCACTATCACTGGAAACTTGCGATCTTCGAGACAGGGCATCAGCATCCTGGTTTCCTACTCCTGGCCGGTACTTCAGGCTGAACTGAAACTCGGAAAGGCAGCCAGCCATCAATGACCAGTGGCATCTAGTTTAGCAGTAGACAGCAAGTAGGTTAGGGGATTATTATTGGTTTTTACCACAAACATAGCCCCATATAGATAATCTCGCAGTTTATCCACCACGGCCCACTTGAGGGCTAGAAACTCCAACTTGTGCACTGCATAGCCCTTTGATGGTTAAGATCCCATGGTTTTTGTTTGTGAGCAATGTGGGCTGCTTGTTATGACCTGTTTTTTTCTCAGTTCTGGGAGCTGCGATGCGCACCGGATGTCCTCCCTTTCCCTCTACGCCTTCGGGTGGGTTGGGGTATCAGGCGGGTGACACACTGCGATCAACGCCACGCCTCCAGAGCTACACATATGACGTCGGTACATTGGCGCTGATGTGCAGGCGCTGTGTGTCTACATCGGTGTCTTTGTGAGAAGACTTTGGCGCCAATTGCCAAGCGGAATCCTCTGCTCAGGTGATGGCACCTCCCCTTCGCCTTTTCGCCAGCGTGACGTTGGCGGTTACCCTAGAATATACTAGAGTATTTATACTCCCCTCAGTTCGACAGATGCCCCTTGTGGTCGTTGGCCCCTGTGGACTTGTGATACCACTATGGACCATGTGTGTTAGCTTAGAAGTTTAAGGTAGCCCATGGTAGATTCTTTCACATATTTTTTCATTTTTTTCAGTGTGTAGCCTTTTCTCGCATTCATCAATCTCCATGATTTGGGATATCACCTTGACTATCACTTTTTCACTTCTCACCTAGGTATGGGCTATTCCCATCTTATCACTCTTTTCCCACTTATCCTTCGGGGTTTACACAGGTTCTCCCTTTTCCTCTTCTGTTTAATTCAAGTAAGCATACTACAAATTATATGTAACAATACACATTATTTTATACCTATTTCAGATAGCTTACGGTTTTGCTACTCACTTCCACTTGACTATCCATGGGATATCCTACTCCCAGGGACATTGTCCCCTGAGGGTCTTTTTCAGCATCTCATCTTGGGATATACCGCCTCAGCTCCCGGGACTGATGACGTATCCGGCCGGCTTGCAGCCCTCATCGCCATCAGTCCGACCCATGAGTAATTTGTAAGTTTGGATGGATGTAATTTTTTGCCCCACACTGTTTCATTTATACCTTTCTTTCTCTTTATTCCCCCTACACTCTCCTGTTATTTGAGACCCTTTACCAATAGTTAAATCTTATCAATTTCAGATATATATCAGCATCTGCTCCTGATGAGTGGAGATTCCCACGAAAAGCATTGAGCCATTCTGATGCTACTATTACATATACTATATGGGATCATTCTATCATATTTACTATGTTTTACTTTACTGTGCTGTAACAATCATGATTTTTTATATACTTACTATGTGATATATGGATTAATGTTCCTGACATTTTACAATGTTACTACCATTTATTACTATGCTAATATGCTATAACATATTATGTATTATATATGAAATAAATGCTATTCCTATGTATATGTGTATATCTGGTGTTGACTGCGCTACCTTCTAATTCAATATTCTACATATACATCAGTGATTTACATTAACTCTTAATACCACCACTCAGATTTAACAATTTAAAAAAAATATAAAAAAATATATAAATAAGTTTGAAATATATAGAGTCCAGTTTATATCCACTTGTGTTGGTGAAAACGTGGGTCCCTGAATGGGCTCTCTACTACTGTTGTGCTGCTATGGTGCTCTAATTCCTCCTTAGTGATTAAAGTGGCTTCCAGTGCCAAAACCACCACCGCATATGAATTGGCCACTCACCAGAATGCAAATACATACATGCCCTCGGTTCATTAAGGGATAACCAGTCCACTTGAAGCTGTCCCCCGTGTCGCTTAGCATGTAAATCCGTCCTCATAGAAAACAAACAGACTTCATAACGCAATATGCTTAAACCATTTATTAAAGATCAAATGTAAAAGGCTATATAACTCACATGTTATTGAAGCTTCCTGATGACGCAAGTACCATTGCGAAGCGCGTAGAGGCTGCTGGGAATTCACACGTGACGCCACTATGTCATCTCCTGTCAGGCGAAAGCGAGGCCTGAGCCGCAAATCGGAAGACAAGCGGGGACAAGGCTTGTTCCGCAGGCCGGTGAAAGAGGTAGACAGCGACCCTTACCATCCATCCAAACTGCTGGATAAGCTTGGTGCCAGCTCACGGGCACCGGTAACGTGAGTTATATAGCCTTTTACTTTAGATCTTTAATAAATGGTTTAAGCATATTGCGCTATGAAGGATGTTTGTTTTCTATGAGGACGGATTTACATGCTAAGCGACACAGGGGATAGCTTCAAGTGGACTGGTTATCCCTTAATGAACCGAGGGCTTGTATGTATTTGCATTCTGGTGAGTGGCCAATTCATATGCGGTGGTGGTTTTGGCACTGGAAGGCACTTTAATCACTAAGGAGGAATTAGAGCACCATAGCAGCACAACAGTAGTGGAGAGCCCATTCAGGGACCCACGTTTTCACCAGCACAAGTGGATATAAACTGGACTCTATATATTTCAAACTTATTTATATATTTTTTTATATTTATATATATTTTTTTTAAATTGGTAAATCTGAGTGGTGGTATTAAGAGTTAATGTAAATGACTGATGTATATGTAGAAGATTGAATTAGAAGGTAGCGCAGTCAACACCAGATATACACACATTTTGCACAATTTTTTCACAAGTTGGAGGAATAATTTTTTTGACCGCTGCAACCAGGGTTTTTTTTTAAACCTATACTTTATTTAATTTCTTGACTATTGTATTTCACATTAAAGCACATACAAAAGTGCACCGGTGGCACACCCATTACATATTCCTATGTACAGTATATATTGTCCTGTGTGCTGGATACAGAGATTCAGTGTGTACAGTTACAATATACAATTTATTGGTCAGACACCCATTGTCCAGTATCACTTTCCAGTTGCATGTCTCATACAAAGTCCCAACTTCTCCTTTCAGTTTTTTGTGCACTGAATAGTTCCTCTCAGAGGGACTGAGGCTCCTACTCACATATGCGCCCGGGCGAAGTTTCCCTTGCGTCTCTTGATAGAGGACTCCTCCTAATCCATCTTGGCTACCATCCACATGCAACTAATAAGGCTTGGAAGGGTCAGCATAAGCCAAATCTGGAGCTTCAGTAAGGCTCTCTTTCAAATGCCTAAAAGTCTTTTCACACTTCAGAGTCCACTGGTCCTGAACAGGCTCATGCGGCCTCCTGGGCCCTATCTGTCTGGGCTCCCCTGAATGCGACATCTGCGAACCTTCATTCACTTCCCTCTACAATAACTCATTCAGAGGCTTCACAATTTGGGCAAAGTTTTTCACAAATCTTCTGTAATAGGAGCAGAACCCTAAGAAGGATCTCAACTCTGTAACTGTCCTTGGTCGAGGCCAGGAGGTAACAGCTTCCAGCTTTCGTAGGTCTGCGGCCACTCCCTTTGCTGAGACCACGTGCCCTAGACAGGTGACTGAGGTCTGGTAGAATTGACATTATTCCAATGACAGTTTCAGCCCCTCTGCATGAAGCCTCTGCTCCATGCAGAGTTTTCGACTTTCTCGAGTTGTGCCTCATACTCCTCTAACATTCTGCCAAACACAATGATATCATCTAAGTACACAAGCACCTCTATCAGGTTCATATCTCCCACTGTGTTCTCCATCAACCTCTGAAAGGTGGCCAGGGCTCCTGCCAATCCTTGGGGCATGCGATCAAACTCGAAGAATCCCAACAGGTTAATGAATGCCATCTTCTCTTGGTCATCAGGATGCATCGGGATCTGATAGTATCCACTCTTCAGATACAGCATACAGAACCACTTTGCTCTAGACAGACATGGTAAGGCATCCTCTATGTGGGGTGTGGTGTACTGATCAGGAATGGTTCTTCGGTTCAGTTTTCTATAATCAATACACATCCGAAGAGTTCCATTCTTCTTGCGCAGTACCACAATGGGGGAGGCAAAGGGGTTCCTTGGCTCTCTAATGACCCCAGACTTCTTCAGTTTGGCCAACTGCTCCCGAAGATCCTCAAGGTCACTCAGCGGGATCCGCCGAGCTCTCTCTGAAAGACCTGTCCTCACTGTGCACTTTTAGCACAACCTACATCAAAGTAATTCTTGGAGAACATCTCTTCCCACCTGGCTATCTGGGTTTTAACCCTTTATCATCATCTGGGAGACAGATTTGGACTTTGAACGTGAGGTCCCCTTCCTGTATCCCCTGATATGAAGTCAGTTGCCGTAACAGGGGTAGCCACATTCACCTTCCCTAGCACCATGCAAGGCTTCTGGCTGACTGGTGATGTTTCGTACACTGACAGGGATTCTCCCCCCATTCTTCAGCAACATCCTTGTAGGCACAACTTCTGGGACTAGCTGTATACCAGTTTCCTCTTCCAATGGGTCAGCATCCAGCACCACAAATGGACCCGGCAGGTTCCAAGACAGCTTGAAGGTGGCCCTCAAACATTCTCTCTCTTCCGGTTGCAGGGTTCTTTCTCAAGTACCCAACCGCCACAATCTTCCCACTCCATCGACGGGTGCTTTTTGCTCCTGCACAACACACTGGAAAGACTGTCTCAGCTGAGGGTGAATTTTCTCCACTAGGGAACCCTTCACAGCCACTTGGGTGAGCAGTCTTCTCACAATTATTCTGATAGTGCAGCGCTGCTCCATAATGGTGAATCTGCTCAAATTATCATATCTATCATATGTGCAAATTCCTAAATTCTTGTAACCATTCAAATGTGAACTATAAAAATGTGCTCAAACAATCTTCTCATAAATATAGTTCATAATGTGCAAAAATCTTGATTGTTGTAAAATCCAGTCCTTATATAACAACACCGCTGTTCTCCTCCGTTTTCCAAAGGACCCTTAATTGTGCTGTAATGCCTGCTCACCTCAGAATTGAGTTAAATGATCTTTCTTTCACTCCACTACGGTTTCTCTCCTAAACATCAGGAAACTGCTCTCTCAACTCAACAACCTCAGGGTGATTTCAGATGGATTAAAATAATGATCTTTCCTGTGTAGATCCCCGCTACACTGTCCTTCCTTCACTCCAGGAACTCCGCTCATCTATTCATCTCTATGCATGGCTCTGTTGTAACATGCAATCATAAACAAGACTATATAGTGCTCTCTGTATGCATATTTATTAAAATAGCCCCAATATGGGAAAACTTACAAGATATCCTTTAAAAATTTGCATATACACAGGATTATTACGTCCGCTTGCTCACCACTACCACTCTCTCATGGTGGCTGTGTGCTGTCACGGGTTTGGCTCCTCCCCTCTATATGCGTATCGCCCTCTGATTGGGCTTCCTCAGTCTTATCACAAGGTCTGTGTTTGTTCCTATCAACAAGGAATTTTAACCTGCCCCAGGGGGGCCTCAAGCAGACAACAGCCAGGATGTGAAACTTTTCTGGCTTCCCAGCTAATGAACAGTCGAATGTTATCTGGAAAGGGATGTATCCATCGTAAAAGAACTTCTGGGTACCGATACCCCATATTTCCAATTCTTCCAGCTTCCATAAGGGCATATGCTTCAAGTGCTTATCTTAGAAATCCCTATACAGTAGCGTTACTTGGGCTCCCATTTCAAGCAGGGCTTTAGTGTAGGTCCCTTCTACTTGAAGTGAAACTATTGTAGAAGGCCCTATCAAGTTCTTTGGCAAATCTCCCGTTTGGGACTCTATTTTCTGAACCCTAACTACCTTCTTCAAAGGTTGAACATTCCTACTGACAATTTGACTGGGGGGGGGCATTGACCTCTTGTGTCCTTTTTTCCTTCCCGCGTAGCCTTCCCTTTTTTTTTTGAGTGCAGGCAAAGAAGAAGAAGGGCAAATGGAAGATCTTGTTGGCTGTTTCTGCCTTGACTCTCTGCGAGCTTCGAAGCTCCGTTTTACCTTGAGACGCCCAATTGGCTCCTTCACTGAGGTCCCCAAAAGTTTCCCTCCTTCGAGTAGAGTATCTTTTGTAATGCCTTCAACACCTCTTAAAGCAACTCTAGGCTGATTACTGTTTTGGGGCACTTAGCCTCGAATTGCCCAATTTCTCCACATCTGAAACACCTCCTTTCCCTGACTGGGAGCGCCTTCAGCCCTCCTGGGTTAAAACTTTGTCCTTGCATCATCCCTTGAGTTTCAATCACTCGTATCAATGCCTGGTACATCTGCGTTTGGGTCTGTGCAACTTGAGTGACCAATTACACTGGCTCAGTTTCAACTGCTGACTTTTTACTGTCGAGACAGATAGACACTTCTTGTCAGTTTCTGTCTCACTGTCCTCCTTCTGGCATTGAGGACCGGCTCTTTTGCTCCCAAGTTTTTCTCCTCCAACAGGGCTTCCTCCTCCCGAACTTTACTCATCACTTCTGGGTAGGTTGGGACCGTTCGGGCTCCCTTCAACAATAATTTTAGAACAATAGGATGATTTTGGCGGGCCCCTTGCAAGACCCAGTCTAAACGAGCTTGGTCAGCCGTATTTGGATCAATGCCCTTCTTAAGAATGATCTGGTGTAACATTCTATCTATTCGAGAAATACATTCAGAGAGTCTCTCTCCTCTTTTCTGGTGAATGTAATTGAATTTGTACAAGAGATCGGGGGTCTTTTTCACTCTTCCAAAAACAGCATACAGAGCTTCTATGTAATCTATAACAACAAAATCTTTTTTCCCATTCGCAGGTTTTGAATCACTGCTGCAGCGGGGCCTCTGAGACCCTCGCTCAGCCGCTGCCATTTCACAGATTCTGAAACACTCCATTCTTCAACTGATTGAATTGCTTGACTGTCAGGGCTGGGCTCAGCCCTTCCTTCTCTGAGCTGGCCGTTCAGCTGTCAGCTAATTGCTAGCTCCTATCTCTCCACAGTGACTCACCTGTTGATGATATCCTGCACGTCAGTCCTGCCTACTTAAGCCGTCCAGCCCAGATGATCTCTACCTTCGCCCTGGTCAACATCACAGAGACTATCTCCTGCGTTCCTGTTAAAGACTTGCTTGGTTGACATTCCTTTTGGCTCCAGATCCTGCTTGCTGTTCCACTAAGCTGGTCTCTGGCTTTCTGACTTTCTGGCTTGTCTGACTATCCGTTCCAGTTACCGAACTTTGGCTACATTTTGACTACGTTTATTCTATTTACTTTTATTATTAAACAAGTGTGATTTAACTGTACTTCTGTCTCAGTCTGATTCACGGTTTCTGACATTGACTCATCCACGTCTCAAAATCCTCCCCCCCATTTGGGGTAGGTAGTTGCCCTGAGAAGAACTGAAGCATCCTATACCCTTGGTTTGCATTATCAGAGCCATTCTTCTCCAAGCTCTCGACTAGCCGACTCATGTCCGTGTAGACCGAGGCAGGAGGAGCACTAGCCCAACGAGAATCTGCACCAACTGGTCCTATGCTCCCCGCACTGGCTTGCGGTGGCGGTCACCCCCCTGTGGCCTCTTCTCTCACCTGCAGTGGAATCACCCAAGCAACTATTCCTTTTGCTAAGGGCACCTTTTCTACCTGGAAACAGGCAGATATATCTTCCTGCCACTCCATCAACACCCAAACACAGTCCAGAGTGAACTCTACCTCCACATCCAGAATGTAGGCCCTCTGCTCTGGAACTAAGGCTCTCACCCACTGTCAGATCTCCTTTTCAGTGCTCTCACTTCCTGAGATCTCCAGAACAGTACTTCGCTCCAATCAGGCTCCTTGTACTCTCCCCCAGTCGACTGCAGCAGCAGAGTTCATCTCTCCCTCACATAATGGGTCGTGTCTGAACTGACTAGGGCCTTAAGCAGAGAACATCCCAGACGAGCCCCCAAATGTAGCACTGCCCCCTCGTGGGTTGCTTGGTAATGCATGTTCTCCTGTGCAGCCATGACCCTGTAAACTCTCCAGCCCCTCTAACACTCCAGGTTCAGACATGTTGTGAATACCTTTAAATGACACACAGACACAAAGCAAGTAGTTTCAACTCTCTCTTATTTTACTTATTTGGAAAGAGAGGTTTGAATCAAGGATTAGTCAGCCGAATCCTAGTTACAGCCAAGATTAGGTTGAAATAAGGCTTACAGCAATAACAGTTAGTAATGACAATGAATGATAACAATACACACAGTCACAATTGGATACCTTGAGAAAGCTATAAATGGATATAAGGAAATGTTTCTGTCTTAAAAAAGAACCCCGGGCCCGCTATAATACCTTTAATCCTAATGAGAGATAATGTACTATAGTTACCAGTAAAGTGTCCCCTTTAAGAGCAATAAACAATAATGTCCTAAAAGCAAGGCCTTGCACTGTCTTCACCGGAAAAGTTGGAGTTTATAGAACAAAGATTCCTGACTGTAGCAATGTGATGATAAACAAGGCAGGATAGCTGATCCTGGTTTATAGCAATACTATTTGTAATCCAAGCGAGTGTTGTCTGTGCACAATGTTCAGAGTGTGGTACTTAACAAGGCAGTGGGATCTGTGGGCATAAGACCCCTCATCAATCCTGATAGACCTTGGCAGCCTCCCAGAGGGACAATTAGATGATTTTTCCTACTGCAGATGGGCAGAGATGGCGATCAGTCTGCTAATTCAGGGAATCGGCTGGTTCTGCGGTGTTCAACGCTGCTGCAGGGCGTCCTTCTGCAAGCGCGAAACGGCTGGACACACTGGGGCTGGAGCTGTAGGCTCTGTGCCGCATGATAGGCCACAATCTCCTCTCACAGCAGCGGGGTGGTGCTCACCCGATGGGATCCAGGAAGCAAGAGAGTGTGGGCCTGGTCAGCAGATTCCTTTATAGTCTCTCCCACAATTCTCAGGTGGAGCAGATGGTCTGCTGGGAGATGTAGTCCATAGTCAGTTCTGCAATCCAGCAATGTCTATCCAGAAGAATACAGCCCCCACAATGCTTTTCTCTGTGCTCAGAATGTCATGTCAGTGATTCGAGTCCAGCACTAAGGGGACATAGGAGCAAGCTGGAATAATAGGAGGCAAGTCTGCAAAATCAGATAACCGTTTTCCGCTCCTGGCTACATCTATTTCTGTTGAATTTATAATTTAAAGACAGCGAAAAATGTTTTTGCTGATATCTGTTCATTATTTTTGTGTCCAAATAATAGTGAGTGCAGCTGTCTCATAGTATTATTATTTTTTTCTTTTTGAGCACTTTGAGCGCAGTATTTTGGTTTACTAGTTTACTTTTGCTGGACAGCTTGGTCTGTTAAAGGCTCACCTTTAAAAACATTTTTTATAAAATGCTAATTTTTTTGCAAGTTAAAAAATATGTGCATTAATTATTGTTTTTCTTCAGAACCTGTGAAACATTGCACCCTCAAACAGCAGATCGCAGGTGCAAAGTCAGGCTCTTACAGACTGTCAGTACACTGTCTGCCCCCATACCTCCAATATGGGCAGGCAGTTACTGAAGACCAGTGAGTGGGCGGCAGTTACAGGTACAATCATGTACATTGCTGGCCTTTGGCTGAGTTTGATTGGACACAGCGCGTTTTTGGCAGCAGATTTTAGCCAATGATTTTGGCTGAAACCTGCTGATTGGCTGTGTCCAATCACACAGAGTCCTGTGTTTAAAAACACACAGAACTCTGTGAACAGAGAACAGCGATCTGGCTGTTTTTTCTCCCAGATCAGGGAGTAAAAGCAGCACAAATTACAGATTGTTAGGCACACAGTTAACCCCTTGATTGCCCCTAGATGTTAACCCCTTCCCAGCCAGTGTCATTACATCAGTGTCAGTTTACAGCATTATCACTGTATCGGTGTCACTAGCGACGTCAGTATCTGATTGCCCACCACCCTATTCCAGTCACACTATAAGTCGCTGATCACCACCATTACAGCATAGCATCTATAGTTGCGTAAATTCCAGAATACATTCCAGTATACATAGTTTGTCGATGCTATAACCTTCACACAAACCAAACTTTATACACTTATTAGGAATTTTGTTTACCAAAGACGTAGCAGAATACATTTTGGCCTAAATTTGATTTTTTTTTTTGGATATCTTTTATAACAGAAAAGTAGAAAATATCGGAGTTTTTTTCTAAATTTTCTGTCTTTTTACGTTTATGTATAAAAAAAATTAAAAACTGTGGTGATCAAATACCACTAAAAGAAAACTATATTTGTGATTTAAAAAATGATATAAATTTAATTTGGGTACATTTTGGGTATATTTGCTTCCCAGAAAATAAGACCTACCCCAAAAATAAGACCTACTGTGATTTTCGGGAAGGGCTGCAATATAAGCCCTACCCCGAAAATAAGCCCTAGTTTAAAGTGCTGGTGAAATACTAGAGTCCACTCTATTACAGTGTTATATAGTGTGGACTGTGTGTGTGTGTTTATGTGATCTAGTTGTGCCAAATACCTTCAGTATAGCGCTGACCTCCCGCTGCTCTCCGCTGATCTCACGCTGCTCTCCTCTTCTCCTCTCCTCCCAGCTGTCAGCGGGGGATCTTGGGCCCCCCTCCCTCTGCAGCGCTCAGAGCTGGGAAGAGAGCTCCGGCGGGCCATGGAAGCGCAGAGCGGCGCTCAGCTGATATCACGCTGCTCTGCTCTTCTGCAAGCTGTCAGCAGGGGATCTCAGGGCCCCCTCCCCTCTGCAGTGCTCGGAGAGGAGAAGAGAGCTCCGGCGGGTTACAGAAGCGCCCAGCACTATAAGAAGGTATGTGGCACAATTGGATTGGAGAGACATACACATTTTGCATTACGTGGTGCTGTAATGGAGTGGATTCTAGGATTTTACAAGCACTTTTACACGGTTCCACAGGGGATTCCTGATGGGGGGGGGGAGAAGACAGCACATGGCATGATAAGACCTACCCCGAACATAAGCCCTACTGTGTTCTCTGATGACATGTGACATTTCAACATGTTTCGCGGATTTACCGCTTCATCAGGATAGTTATAAAAAATAATTGCCTCGCCCAACACTGTTGTGGTGTACGCCTTAATATTACCTACATTTATGCTGACCACCTGATCTACATAATTATTTTTTATAACTATCTTACATAGAGTCTAGCTGGTTCCACATATTCCCTTCCCAATCACCAGGGGGGGAGGCTCGGCCAGGTGGCCTTTCCGCCACACACCCTGGGGCTCGGGTAAGGAGTTTCATTACTTCATTCCACTTTCCCCGGTTTACAATACTGTTTAAATTCCATATTTGGCTTAACTGTTTATTTTTACTTATGCCTACAGATGTATTGTCCTGATGAAGCGGTAAATCTGCGAAACATGTTGAAATGTCACATATCATCTGAGAACACAAAATCTTTTTAATATACATGTTTCTTGTTGTCTTTTTGCTACCTTTTGTATAAATAAATATTGTTTTTTTATCAATGATTTGTACTTCATATCTATACTCACTTCATATGTACCGCAATAGTCCACTTGCCTTTTCTGCTCTTGGTGAGTTTGGGGTGGGGCCCACACTCCCAAATAATTTCTTTCAAACTATTTGTTAGATGATGGTACATGTATACTGACATATTCTTTAAAATTGTTTTGGAAGGCCATACAATTTCTATAAGCCCTACTGTGTCTTTTGTTGCCAAAATGAATATAAGACCCGGGCTTATTTTCGGGAAAACACTGTATATTAGAGTAATTTTTTCTATTTGCTTACCCTAGTTTGATACCCCATGTACTGCACATGGACATGCAAATATGATGATTTTGCTCTTTTAAATGGATATGTACATTTGTACACAATTTTGCTATGTTACGTAAATAAAGTGGTTATTTTTAACTAAAATGGTCAGTTTCATGCCAATGCCATTAAAGTCCCAAAATACTACCATAGGGATAATTCCCTACAAGGTTTTGGTTCCCCATTTGGGTACAGTGTTGTATGACTGCTCAATTGCCTGTTAAAGTAGCACAGTGCTGAACAGCAAAAAATGGCATGGTCTTGAAGGGGGTAAAACCTTCCAGAGGCCAAGTGGTTAGAGGAAGTTGAAAAATAACAGACTTACTGGCAGATCACCAGACGAGGACAAAGGGGAAAAAAAAGAATATAACAAAAGCAGCCATTTCATCTAAGAATTGGTAAACTGCAATCCAGCTTCAATCCAGTCCTAATCTGAATCCTAGAAACGGACTCATCTCTGTATGGTACTAACTTGTCTTCAGCATATTTGTCCATTTGGTGACTTTGATAGATACAGTTTTAGGTAGAAAGGTTTGTTATCTAGCAGAAAATGCCCAAAGTCTTTACATCAGACTCTCTTTATCAGTGTGGGCCACTGGGTGGTTTTTGTATTGTCAGCTTTATTCTCAGATTCTGTGAACGTTCTTATTTTTGGTTCTTCCTCTTCCTCATTCTGGGAAGAAGAGTGCAGAGTATGTTTGCTCCACTTAGCTACCAATATTGAATATCAATTGTGACCCTACAAAGTTTAGGCTGGTACTTTGCCGTTCCGGTGTCTTGCCGAATAAGTTCCTTCGGCGGATAGGTTCCCCCCCTGTACTGCGCAGGCGCAGCGCCTGCGCAGTACGTACTACTGTCGGCCGCCGGAGATAGCCGAAGCTCAAACGCTTCAATCAGCTGTACACGGCGCCTGCGCTCTGGGTTCAGGTTTCTTCCCCACTATCCAAGTGGACCTAGAGGGGGAATCTAAAAGTGCCGAGCGCAGCGAGGCCGTGCCCGAAGGGCGGCGAGCGAAGCGAGCCCGCGAGGGGCCCTCTTACAGGCGCCGTGTACAGCTGATTTTCAGCTGTTCCGCTTCGGCTATTTCCGCCGGCTTCTACTGTGCATGCGCAGTAGAGGGGGGAACTAATCCGCCGAGCGGAACTTTCTCGGCAGAACACCGGCCCTTCTGCTGCTTCACCACATTATTGGTGAAACATATGACTCCTCTGAGCAGCCAATCACCAGGTCTGAGGGCTTTCATTTTGAGGTGAGTCGTTAAAGTGTATCTAAACCCAAAAATTAAAATGTCATATATTGCAGCTTTCTCTTCTCTTCCTTGGTGAACCTTCCAATAATACACTTTACACCTGTCCTTAGGTGGCTACATTCACTCCTCCACTGTATCTAAGGAGGGGGCCATGGTTGTCACCCAGATTGCCTTCCTGATTTGGAGTAAAAGTATATCTTCCTCTATTTATTGCAATTACATGGGGGGGGGGGGGGGGGGGCGAAACAAGTTTTTTACAAAAGACTGATAGGAATGTTTGTCCATTCAGTTTATTGCACAGGGTGTGACAAGGACATTGCATTTCTAGCAAGATCAGTAAGTATTTTTTCTGTTTTTGCTGAAAATGTTCTTAGCCTTAAAATATATACATAAAAGTAATGCAGCCACCACATCTAAGGACTGATAAGCTGCCTTATATTACCTTTTTATTCCTAGGTTTAGATATGCTTTACACCCCTTTCACACTGAGGCCCTTTACAGGTGTTTTTGCACTAAAAATTAGGCCTGTAAAGCGCCTGTAAACTGCCTCTTCTGCAGCCCCAGTGTGAAAGCCCTAATGCTTTCCCACTGGGGAGGTGCGCTTGCAGGACAGGAAAAAAAGTGCTGCAAGCAGCATCTTTGGGGCGGTGGGGGAGCAGTGTATACACCGCTCCTCCACCACCCCTCCACCGCCCCTCCACCGCTCCTCCACCACCCCTGCCTTAAAAGTTCTTTGAAAGCAGCGCTAAGTGGGCACTTTTAACCCCTTTTTAACCTCTTCAGGGGGGTTAAAAGCATCCCGCTAGCTGCGCCAAAGCGCTGCTATAACAGAGGTAAATCACCACTAGAACTAGCGGCGCTTTACCTCTAACGCCTGCACTGCCCCAGTGTGAAAGGGGTCTTAAAGCTGAATTCCAGGTTTGATCTTTATTGCGTACTCAGGCTTACAGTTGGGCGAACAGTTCAGGCTGAGCAAAAGTTCTGCCCGAACATCGCCTGTTTGTTGAACACCCGAATTTGTGAGGCGCTCGGTGGGATGTTCGTCCGCCGAGCACCACACAATGCACTGCATGCTGTACAGTGCATTCTAGGGGCCTAATTGGATGAAGCCTTGCACCTGACCACTGGTCAGGTGCAAGGCTCTGCCAATTAGGGCACAGAGCAGTGTCAGAACCCTGATTGGAGAAAGTGATGATGACTTTGTCCAATCACAGCTCAGTGTTCATAGTCCCCCCTCCACACTTTAAAAGGTTCCTTCCCAAGGGAAGCTTTTGCAGTGTGTTGTTTGACATTGGACATTGAATTGGAGACAGATAGAGCAGGGCTTAGTTAGGCTACTAGCGAGTAATGCCCCGTACACACGATCGGAAATGCCGCCAGCAAAAGACCGATGTGAGCTTTTGGTCAGAAAATGCAACTGTGTGTATGCTCCATCGGACTTTTGCTGGCAGAATCCCATCCAGCAAAAGATTGAGAGCAGGTCCTCTATTTTTCGGTCAGAAAAAGTTCCTATCCGAAAATACGATCATCCGTATGCAATTCGGACGCGCAAAAAATCACGCGTGCTCGGAAACAATTCGACGCATACTCGGAAGCATTGAACTTTATTTTCTCGGCTCGTCGTAGTGTTGTACGTCACCGCGTTCTTGACAGTCGAAAGTTGAGAGAACTTTTGTGTGACCGTGTGTATGCAAAGCAAGCTTGAGCGGAATTCCGTCGGAAAAACATCCAAGTTTTTTCTGACTGAAATTCCGCTCGTGTGTACGGGGCATTAGTGTGTTCACTTAATGTGACTCTGAGTGTAGAGTATTAGTATAGTGTGTCAGTATAGTGTAAGTATAGTGCAGCATTTAACACAGCATTACATAACATTTAGTACTGTACACTTTTTTTTTGCCTTTTTTTTTTTTTTGTCCCCACGCCTGCCCCACTTTTTTTTTAATTGTCTGCCGCAGTTTTTCTGACTGCAATGCTGGTGTTCCCCCTTTTTAAAATTTTTTAATAGTTTTTACGTTTCTGTCAACATCAGTCCTTAATTTAAAGTGCACCAAATACCACTTTTCATTCAATAAAGTGCACTCGAACACACATGTTCCCCTAGCCACAGTTTTTTTACAGTACCTCTATAGGGTTATGGTGTGACGGCACCACCAACACCCAAAGACCAATTTTTCCGCACCTGTTTGACCAGAGCATCAAATTTTAATTTTTCTACAGCAAGGCCAATTCTTATGCAGCGTACACACGGGCGGACTTTCCGACCGGACTGGTCCGACAGACCGAATCCGGCAGACAATCCGACCGTGTGTGTGGGCTGCATCAGACTTCCGACGGACCGTTTCGGTCGGAAAGCCGACAGACTTTAGATTTGAAACCTGCCTCAAATCTTTACGTCGTAACTCCGCTGGACTCAGTTCCTAACAGAAAGCCCGTTCGTCTGTATGCTGATCCGACAGACCAGATACGACGCAAGGGCAGTGTACTATATCTCACGCTCGCTGCAATAGGAAAAACAAATTTTCCTTTTGCGGCGAGGGGGAGGCGACAACCCCCCAAATCCATACCAGACCCCTATCCGAGCACGCAGCCCGGTCGGTCAGGAAAGGGGGTGGGGACGAGCGAGCCCCCCCCCTCCTGAACCGTACCAGGCCGCATGCCCTCAGCATGGGGGTGTGGGTGCTTTGGGGGAGGGGCCCCCCACCCCAAAGCACATTGTCCCCATGGTGATAAGGACAAAGGCCTCTTCCCTACAACCCTGGTCGTTGGTTGTCGGGGTCTGCAGGCGGGGGGGCTTATCGGAAACCAGGAGCCCCCTTTAATAAGGGGGCCCCCAGATCCCGGCCCCCCACCCTATGTGAATGAGTATGGGGTACATCGTATCCCTACCCATTCACCTAGGGAAAAAAGTGTCAATAAAAAAACACACTACACAGTTTTTTTAAGTAATTTATTAGACAGCTCCGGGGGTCTTCTTCCGACTTCGGGGGTCTTCTTCCAGGTCTTCTTCCGACTTCGGGGGTCTTCTTCCGACTTCACCGCTGTCTCCGGCCTCTTCTCCCAGTGTCCGGTTCTTCCCCCGTTCTCCGGCCTCTTCTCCCGGTGTTCGACCTCTTCTCCCGTTGTCCGGTTCTTCTGCCGGCTCCTCCGCTATCTCCTGCCGCTCTTTTGCTAGCGGTGGCCCGGACTTCTGCGTCGTCTTCTTCCCTCTTCTCTTCTTCCGATGTTGACACGACGCTCTCTCCCGCTGTAATGGTGTGTGGGCGCTCCGCAATGACTTATATAGGCGGTGACCCCGCCCCCTTATGACATCACGGTCCAGGGGCATGCTGGGACTGTGATATCATAAGGGGGCGTGGTCAACATTACCCGGTGACCAGGCCCCCTTATGACATCACAGTCCCAGCATGCCCCAGGACTGTGACGTCATAAGGGGGCGGGGTCACGGCCTATATAAGTCATTGCGGAGCGCTCACACACCATTACAGCGGGAGAGAGCGTTGTGTCAACATCGGAAGAAGAGAAGAGGGAAGACGACGACGCAGAAGTCCGGGCCACCGCTAGCAAAAGAGCGACAGAAGATAGCGGAGGAGCCGGCAGAAGAACCGGTCACCGGGAGAAGAGGTCGAACACCGGGAGAAGAAGCCAGAGAGTGGGAGAAGAACCCGACACTGGGAGAAGAGGCCGGAGGCAGCGGCGAAGAAGACCCCTGAAATCAGAAGAAGACCCCCGAAGTCGGAAGAAGACTCCCGGAGCTGTCTAATAAATTACTTAAAAAACCTGTGTAGTGTGTTTTTTTTATTGACACTTTTTCCCTAGGTGAATGGGTAGGGGTACGATGTACCCCATACTCATTCACATAGGGTGGGGGGGCCGGGATCTGGGGGCCCCCTAACCAACGGCCAGGGTTGTCGGGAAGAGGCCCTTGTCCTCATCAACATGGGGACAAGGTGCTTCAGGGTGGGGGGGACCGCAGGAGGGGGGGCGCTCGATTGTCCCCACCCCCTTTCCTGACCGGCCGTGCTGCATGCTCAGATAAGGGTCTGGTATGGACTTTGGGGGGGCCCCCATGCCGTGTTTTCGGCGTGAGGGGTTCCCCATAAAATCTATACCAGACCAAAGGGCCTGGTATGCCCCGCGACAGGGCTCGCAAGGCATCAATCTCGTCGATAAAAGCGGCGAGATTGACTTCTTTTTCTAGTCCCGTTGTACCCGAGTCACGTTCAAAATGAACGGACTTTTTCATGTGTGGGCAAGTCCGTTCATTTGGAAAATCTGCCGTAACTCCGTCGGGAACTAGGTCCGCCGGAAAGTCTGGTCATGTGTAGGCAAGTCCGTCCGTAGTCCGGTCGTGTGTAGGCAAGTTAGTTCGTAAAAAAAGTTCGTCAGAAGTCTGTCAAAAGTCCGTCGGAAAGTCCGTCGAACCAGTCCGGTCGGAAAGTCCGCCTGTGTGCACGCTGCATTACTTTCATCAACCAGGGGCGGATCCAGTGTCTAATCTCGTGAGGGGCACTGCCAAAATTTTTGCTGGCAATTTGCCGGGGCAATGGCTGGTGTTAGCGCTTCAATCATCATGGCACTGTGGTTGTATGGTGTCTTTTTTCAGCTGGAACTTGGTGGAACTCAGTTCCACCACCTCTGGCTCAGGCTCTCTGCCTACCACTATCACCTGTAAACACAGAAGTCACCTACAGTGGAGGTACTAGGGCCGGCTGGGTGCTTCAGCTTAATACAGCAACAAAAGTAAGATATGTGGACGATGGTGGAGCTTTTAAGGAAGGGGAGGTTCCATGGAGAGGTCAGAGCTGAAGATGGGCGAAAGTGAGATGCAGAGGTAAGCAGCTGTGGAAGAAGGCTGAACTCTGCACCCTCTTTGTAGTACACCCCCAAACTCTGCACTATGTATGTAATGCACTCCTGGTGTTTAATGCCCCTTAAGACCCTCCCACTGTGATGAGGTTTGGTGTGTGGGTGTGTGTGTGTTTGGGGGGGTCGTGATTGAGTTCCCGCACCTATTATCTGAGAAAAAAGCCCTGGTCAGGGTGATTGAAGCGCATTATTTCTATTATTACTGTATTGTAATGTATAATGAAATAGTTCAACTTACCATAATGCAGAAATCAGTGGGAGCCCGGAGCATATCACTTGCCACCGTCGCCTGCCACCAGATGGGGATTGTCACTTGCTACGTTGCCTGTTATCAGATGCATCTTGTCACTTGCCATGTTGTCTGCCACCAGATGCAGCTTGTCACTTGCCACAGTCGCCTGCCACCAGATGCAGCTTGTCATTTGCCATCGTCGCCTGCCACCA
Organism: Aquarana catesbeiana; assembly: GCF_042186555.1. Classification (NCBI taxonomy): domain Eukaryota; kingdom Metazoa; phylum Chordata; class Amphibia; order Anura; family Ranidae; genus Aquarana; species Aquarana catesbeiana. Next base: position 54,338,543 of record NC_133336.1, on the reverse strand, counting down.
GATGCAGCTTGTCACTTGCCACAGTCACCTGTCACCAGATGCAGCTTGTCACTTGCCACAGTCACCTGTCACCAGATGCAGCTTGCCACTTGCCACAGTCGCCTGTCACCAGATGCAGCTTGTCACTTGCCATCGTCGCCGGCCACCAGATGCAGCTTGTCACTTGCGACAGTCGTCTGTCACCAGATGCAGCTTGTCACTTGCCACTGTCGCCTGCCACCAGATGCGGATTGCCACTTGCCATGTCGCCTGCCACCAGATGCGGATTGTCACTTGCCATGTCACCTGCCACCAGATGCGGATTGTTACTTGCCACGTCGCCTGCCACCAGATGCGGATTGTTACTTGCCACGTTGCTTGTCATCAGATGCGGATTGTCACTTTCCACATTGCCTGTCATCAGATACAGCTTGTCACTTGCCACCATCGCCTGCCACCAGATGCAGATTGTCACTTGCCACGTCGCCTGTCATCAGATGCACCTTGTCACTTGCCACCATTGCCTGTCATCAGATGCAGCTTGTCGCTTGCCACCATCGCTTGTCACTTGCCAGTAGCCAGTGACAGTGTCCCTGTTGTCCCAGAGTGAGGGCGGGCAGTGAGAGATGATGTAATCTCTCTGCTGCCCACACCTGCACAGTAATGGCAGTCTTCTTTAAGACAAAGAAATGCGGTGATGCAGGGGGGCGGTGAGAGACGATGTCATCTCTCTGCTCACCCGCCTGCCCGCTCAGCAGCCTGACAGCCTGCTCCCTCACCTGCCGGCTCTCTGAGTCACCCACCAGCCTGCTCTCTGACTCTCGACGCCTGCCCGCCTGCCCACCAGCCTCCTCACTGACCCACAGGGCCTTGCCCGCCCGCCCACCAGCCTGCTCACTGACCCCCGGTGCCTGCCCACCCATCACTCACTGACTCGTGGCACCTGCCCGCCAGCCTGTTCACTCACCTGCGGAGGCGGCCCGCTCAGCAGCCTGCTCGCTAAGTCACTGGACAACCTGTCACCAACAGTACCTCTATAGAGTTACGGTGTGGAGGCACCACCAACACCCAAAGCCCACTTTTTCTGCACCTGCTACTTGTATCCAAAGTCTGCAAAATGGACACCAGAATTTAGCTAAAAAAAAAATTGTTAATCACTTGCCGATCGGGCCATAGCCGAATGACGGCTACAGCACAGTAGGCTAATTTTGGGAGGGCGTACAATGACATCCTCCCAGACTCGCGCTTCCCGCGCACCCCCTGGGGCGTGCACACAGCAGTGTCCATGCTAGCCGGGTTCACCGGACCCGTTGCATCACGGATCGTGGTAATGACAGTGGCCCTTTATGACATGATTGCTCCGTCCAATGACAGAGCGATCACTTGTCAACAAACTGGTGCGTGTCCTGTTCAGCTCTCTCCTCTCTCTGTACACACCGATCAGTTTACTTACTGTAGCAAACCCCCGGAGGAGCTGCTTTTGATTATTGGTTCTATCCGTTGTTCTGCCTCTCAACCCCAGTGAACTGTCCCAGCCCCTCTGGCACACCTAGCTCAGTGGTAAATAGAATAACCTGATAATAATACACAACAAAGTGCTGTATTTTTGCGTTTATTTAGAGTAGAATAACATTTAGATTAACATTAGTCACTCAAGGCCTGTGTGAATAGCCAGGACTTGGTTGAAACAGTGAGAAAAAAAAAACAGTCAGTAACACTATGCAACAGATAAAAGGGTAAATCACAATATACACAAGTTAGGTAAATTCCCCTAGACACGCTGTTGATGTGTGACAAATGCTATGGCTAAAGGGGAACCCCAGGCCGGCCTATAACTGTTCCAATACACACAAGGAAGGGATTCTAAACAAAACAGCGTGTCCCCTTTAAGAGTGTAGTGCCAATAGTGTACCCTGAGCAAAGCTTTGCATTTAGTCTCTTCACCGGCATGTAGGAGCTCTGTGGATAAAGGCCTCTCAACATAGCAAGCAGTGATGAAAAGAAATGTAAGTAGCTGGTGCTGCGATGTAGCTTTCCTTTGAGTATTCCAGATAACAGGGCCTGTACACAGCATTCAAGTGGGGTGTCTTATGAAATGCAATATGTTCCTGGGCAAAGCCCTCTCACCAATACTTTACACAGTCAGCGGTCTTCCACAGAGCGATCGATCGACTCCTGGCTGCAGGTGTGTCACAATGGCGTCCTGTCTGTCTTTTGGACTGTTGGAACGGCCTCCCTTGTGAACGTTCTCCGTGGCTGCAGAGCATCTTGCTGGAGCATGCAGGTACTGTTCCTCTGGGCTGGGCTGCAGACTGTGTGTCACTGGGTAGGCTGCAATCCCCCTCTCACTCACAGCAACAGATGCAGCTCTCCACTCATGGATTGAATCAGTCTGAAGAGGTACCTGCTACATTACCTTGCACAGAGCAGGTAAGTATTACATGTTTGTTGTTTTAAAAAAAAAACCTTTAAAATCACTTTAATCTTGGCCTGAGTGTACTACAATTTGTCTTCTTCACATTATTTCTTAAGCGGCCGGCCAATTTCTACACTTTTTTTTTAACTAGCAACAGAGTTCCTTTAAAGTGGTTCTAAAAGTTTAAGATTTTGTATCTTCATGCATTCTATGCATGAAGTTACAAAAACGTATCTGTGCAGCAGCCCCCCTAATACTTACCTGAGCCCCACTGCGATCCAGCAATGTGCATGAGAGCAGCGGCTCTCCCTCCTCACTGACTGAGACAGCAGCGAGAGCTGTTGGCTCTCGCTGCTGTCAATCACAGCCAGTGAGCCAATTAGAAGAGAGAGGGGACGGGGCCAAGCTTTGGCTCTGTGTGTGAATGGACACACAGAGCAGCAGCTTGGGAGCGAGCCTGCTTGGGTGCCCCCATTACAAGCTGCTTGCTCTGGGGGAACTCGGCTGGAGGGAGGGGCCAGGAGCACTGGCGGGGGACCCGAGAAGAGGAGAATCGGGGCTGTTCTGTGCAAAACCACTACACAGAGCAGGTAAGTATACCATTTTTTTTTTAAATTGTCTTTAATATCACTTTAAAACAATACTGTACTTTGCCCATGAAGAGCAAGTCAATGTCCCCCTCCCCAGTAGCATATGCTTACCTTCTGCTTGCATCCCTGCTACTGTTCAGCACCTTGGAGAATATATATAGAACCTCTAGGTATGATGGAGCATATGACTCACTTCACGGTTCACTTTAAGCCTATATAAGCTCTAGGTCAGCTCTAACCCAAAACTTACATGGTGGTTTAGGACCGGTTCACACGAACCTTAAAACATTGTTGAATGCATTTCTCCATGCGCATTTTTGATGCATTCTGGTGCGTTTCTTCCCCTCTTTTTTCCTTCATCTCAATCAAGGACGTGTGCATTCCGGTGCATTTTTGATGCATTTTGCCAGGTTCCGGATGCGTTCCATACAGAGAAAATGCAACATGTTCTACTTTTGTTGATTGCACTGCACTGGTGTGAACTAGGACCATTGGAATTCATGTTAAACACTTTTCATGCATTGTTGATGCAGAATTAGGTACTACAGGGAACTGCTCCAAGCCTCGCTCTGAATTGTCTCTAAGCCCCAGTGCAGTACCCGATACCACTACTCCACATTCATATTAAATTCTAAATGAATATTCATTCTAATTAAATAAATGCATTGCCAGACTGGAATCCAAACAGACCAATATATAGATATATATAAAATTAAAAACAAAAATGAACAAGCAATCACGGGCTACCCATGGCATATCACAAGACAAAGTTAAGACAAGACAACTGATTCATATTAGTGACAACAAGGACATTTCCAGAACTCAGAGGACCAATCCTGATAAGAAACCAAGAGAGTCTATGTATTATTCTGTCTGTACACTGGGGGGAGCTGTTGTTATCCTTTTGTTATAGGATTGCATGAAATTAAAAGTATTTAAAGTGATCGTCTCTCTAAAATAATTATTATATATAGACCAACCTCCCATTCGCACCTGAGCTCAGAGCTACAAAACCCTCAACATTAAAGGGTAACCCCAGTTTTGGGCAGAAAAAAGTATAAAAAAAAAAAAAAAAACATATAACATTTACAATTACTACACAAGCCACATTGTAATTGAATGTTATTAAATATTGCCTTTTTTTGTTCAGTCTGCAAAGCTGTAATTGTCTGGATAATTAAATATGGCAACCTGGAGGCGTTCAGTATACATATAGTATACCGAATATATGTGCAGATTTACCTGGGAGCACTTTTTTAACAATATTTCATTACATGACCTTTGAACTATGGCCAGCAGGTTTAGAAAGGCCAAAAAGGGGGCTTTTGGTTAAAGCAGCCCCCTCATTTTAAAAGAGGGACACAGAGCAGCCAAAGTTTTAGTGAAATAGAAGCTGTTGTAAGGAAGTGAAATGGGTGGGACTTTAACCACTAGCCAACCATTTATACTGCGGCAGCTTGGCAGGGCTGTGCAAATCGCTGTAGCTGTACATCGCTCCTTTAGGACGTCATAGCAGGCACGTGCCCGCCGCGTGTCCCCGGAGCCGATGCCCGCTATAGCTCGTGACAGAGCGAGAACCGGGATCTGCGTGTGTAAACACACAAATCCTGGTTCTCTCAAGGGAGAGGAGACAGATCGCGTGTTCATACTAAGTATGAACACCGGTCGGTATCCTCCCCTAGTCAGTCCCATCCCCCTACAGTTAGAACACACCTAGGGAACACAGTTAACCCCTTGATCGCCCCCTAGTTTTAACCCCTTCCCTGCCAGTGACATTTATACAGTAATCATTGGCTATTTTTAGCTCTGATCGCTGTATAAATGTCAATGGGCCCAAAATAGTGTCAAAAGTGTCCGATCTGTCCGCCACAATGCCGCAGTCCTGATAAAAATCGCAGATCGCCGCTATTACTAGTAAAAAAAAAAAAATGAATAATAAAAATTACATAGATCTTTTCCCCTATTTTGTAGACACTATAACTTTTGCGCAAACCAATCAATATACGCTTATTGAGATTTTTTTTACCAAAAATATGTAGAAGAATACATATTGGCCTAAACTGAGGAAAACATTTTATTTTTTAGAAAAAATTTGGGGATATTTATTATAGCAAAAAGTACAAAATTCTGTGTTTTTTTCAAAATTGTCGCTCTTTTTTTGTTTATAGCGCAAAAAATAAGAACTGCAGAGGTGATCAAATACCACCAAAAGAAAGCTCTATTTGTGGGGAAAAAGGGACATCAATTTTGTTTGGGTACAATGTCGCACAACAGCGCAATTGTCAGTTAAAGCGATGCAGTGCGGTATCACAAAAAATGGCCTAGTCAGGAAGGGGGCAAATCCTCCCGGGGCTGAAGTGGTTAAATGAGGCATATAAAGCATGTGTCTCCATCCCTAAATCGGTTACAAAGGGGAAAAGTTTGGGACTTTAAATGAAGCATATGGCAGAACATTGAGAAAAATGTATAAACGTATTTATTGTCAGAGAGTATATCTAGCACATAAAATTTAAATGCGAAATTCATATATGTACACATCACGAATACATTTGATATATATACATACATAGAAGGTAAAACCACACGTGCCTGTTGCTGGTATACAGGGCTTCATGTGATCAATGGTATAAAATAACAGATATACTGTAGGAATAAAAAGGGAACATGGTAAATGAAAGTCATGACTGCATCCTAAATAGGCCCAATACGTTTCATGGTACCACCATACCATAAAACGCGTCGAGCCTATTTAGGATGCAGTCATGACTTTCATTTACCATGTTCCCTTTTTATTCCTACAGTATATCTGTTATTATATACCAATTGATCACATGAAGCCCTTTATACCGGCAACAGGCACGTGTGGTTTTACCTTCTATGTATGTATATATATCAAATGGATTTGTGATTTGTAAATATATGAATTTCGCATTTAAATCTTATGTGCTAGATATACTCTCTGACAATAAATAAATGTATACATTTTTCCCAAAGTCCCAAACTTTTCCCCTTTATAAGCTGTTGTAAGGGAAAGCTGATGAAGCTGTAATTTGTCCATTTTTTATACTAATATAGGCTTCAGCTGCTGTCCTATTCATAGCAAAAAATGTTTTCAAGGTTTTTTTCAGGGGTTTAAAAAGAGCCTTCACTCTGCCTAACATACAAAAAAATCCCTAATGCTGAGCCAGTGCAGACCCACCTTGAGTTTATGTCAGGTCTACAGAACCTGCCAGAGATCCTGCAGTACTACAAAGTAACAAAAGGAGGGCGCACCAGTCTTGGGCATTAGCTAGATACACTGTTAATGAAAAAAAAAAAGTAATCTACTCACAAATGGATTGAGTCAACAAGCATATGAATAAATCAAGAAGCAAATGTTGCCAGATCATCAACAAAGCCTATGTCTAAGTGTCCCTGGACGTCCAACATGGCCTTTGTGTTTGGAGAGGCAACCCCTCTTCCTCAGAGCCAAAAATTGACATGTCCAAAGCCTTGCTTATATAGTATATTACTAAAAAATATAGGAAAAATATATATATTGTGCAGTAGTTTACTATATATGTCAGGCTTTGGATATTTTAATTTTCGGCTCTGAGGAAGAGGGGTTGCCCTTCAAAATGTGTAAGCCATACTGGACGACTAAGGACACTTCCCACGTCATAGGCTAAGCATTGATGGTCTGGAGACATTTGCTTCTTGATTTTATTGATATTCCTGTAGACTCAATCTGTTTCTGAGTATTTTACTTGCTTTTATTCATTAATAGTGTACTAGGGCAATGCATAAGGCTGGTGTGCCCTCTTTTTGTTATTTGAGTGGATAACCTATCAGGTCCTAAGCACCACAGTTGAGCACAGAGAGCACAGAAGGTTGTGTTTGTTGTTCACTTTTATAGATCCTGCAGTGTTCCTCAGCATGCGCCCAATCTCTGGGCATCCACAGACACGCTGCGAAACTCACATTACTCTGGCAGCCACCATTCAGCATGTCTGTGTATGTACAACATGCTACATCACACAGCCCAGGAGCCGGTTTGCGTGATGTCACGCATGTGCAGGCATGCCACATGATCTCTTGCGGTGCATCTGTGCATGTGTGTGGTCTGTGGCAGCATCTTGGCCTACACCAGAATTTAGGAATTAAGAACAAACATTAGCACTGGCGGAGGTCTCAGAGCAATGACACGGAAACTTGGGGATCCCTAAACAATATGATATTGACAACTAGATTCCTTCAATAATGACACAGTAACACTTGGGTGGGGAGGAGTCCAGTATAATGACACATCGAAACTTAGGGGTTCAAGAACAATAAAACATTTTCACTTATGAGGGCCAGAATAATGAAACACCAATATTTGGGAGGACCAAAATAATGATACACTTATTATTAAACAAAATTATTGCGCAGGTAGAACACACAAGCTGCTGGCAACAACACAATAGGATGGATTGTGAATAACAAATATAAACATGCCACTGATGATGTCAACTCTGACGAAACGTGTAGGACTTCATCCATGCCAGTGATGTCACCATGTATTCAAAAATCATGAGGAATTTGGACCGGTTTCTGTGAACAATTATCTTTGGATTTTATCTGCTACACTGTAAGTTACTAGCACTATTCTGTCTCAATAAACGTGTTTACAGTTTTACACTATATGGGTGTATTCCATTTATCCCCCATGTTCATCATGATGGAGTTATCCTTACTACTAGCCATGATACCACCCTTACTGTAATAAGAGGGTAAAAGGATTGAATTTCCTGCTCTGGGTTTATATACAGCGCTTCTGACTCTTCTAACTTGGAGTCCAGTGTTTCTTTTAAGGAGGCAAAATATTTATTTTTCGGCGGGGGTACATCTTGGTGATCGATTTATAGATTTGTCATGTTCACTCATACTGGATGCACATCACAAAAGTATCCAATTGGTGGAATCTGCACTTTGTTTGGCCACTATGGAAAACAACATTAACTGGTTTTATCATATACAGTGGGGCAAAAAAGTATTTAGTCAGCCACCAATTGTGCAAGTTCTCCCACTTAAAAAGATGAGAGAGGCCTGTAATTGTCATCATAGGTATAGCTCAACTATGAGGGACAAAATGTGGAAACAAATCCAGACAATCGCATTGTCTGATTTTTGAAAGAATGTATTTGCAAATTATGGTGGAAAATAAGTATTTGGTCACCTACAAACAATAAAGATTTCTAGCTTTTATAGACCTGTATCTTCTTCTTTAAGAGGCTCCTCTGTCCTCCACTCCACCTGTATTAATGGCACCTGTTTGAACTTGTTATCAGTATAAAAGACACCTGTCCACAACTTCAAACAGTCACACTCCAAACTCCATTATGGTGAAGATCAAAGAGCTGTCGAAGGACACCAGAAACAAAATTGTAGACCTGCACCAGGCTGGGAAGACTGAATCTGCAATAAGCAAGCAGCTTGGTGTGAAGAAATCAACTGTGGGAGCAATAATTAGAAAATGGAAGACATACAAGACCACTGATAATCACCCTTGATCTGGGGCTCCACGCAAGATCTCACCCCATGGGGTCAAAATAATCACAAGAACGGTGAGCAAAAATCCCAGAACCACACAGGGGGACCTAGTGAATGACCTGCAGAGAGCTGGGACCAATGTAACAAAGGCTACCATCAGTAACACTCTACGCCGCCAGGGACACAGATCCTGTAGTGCCAGACGTGTCCCCCTGCTTAAGCCAGTACATGTCCGGGCCCGTCTGAGGTTATCATTTGGATGATCCAGAAGAGGATTGGGAGAATGTCATATGGTCAGATGAAACCAAAGTAGAACTGTTTGGTAGAAACACACTCATGTTTCCAGGAGAGAGAATGCTGAGTTGCAACCAAAAAACACTATACCTACTGTGAAGCATGGGGGTGGCAACATCATGCTTTGGGGCTGTTTCTCTGCAAAGGGAACAGGACGACTGATCTGTGTACATGAAAGAATGAATGGGGCCATGTATCATGAGATTTTGAGTGCAAACCTTCTCACATCAGCAAGGGCATTGAAGATGAAAGGTGGCTGGGTCTTTCAGCATGACAATGATCCCAAACACACTGCCCGGGCAACAAAGGAGTGGCTTCGTAAGAAGCATTTCAAGGTCCTGGAGTGGCCTAGCCAGTCTCCAGATCTCAACCCCATAGAAAACCTTTGGAGGGAGTTGAAAGTCCGTGTTGCCCAGCGACAGCCCCAAAACATCACTGATCTAGAGGAGATCTGCATGGAGGAATGGGCCAACATATCAGCAACAGTGTGTGACAACCTTGTAAAGACTTACAGAAAACATTTGACCTCTGTCATTGCCAACAAAGGATATATAACAAAGTATTGAGATGAACTTTTGATATTGACAAAATACTTATTTTCCACCAAAATTTGCAAATAAATTCTTTCAAAAATCAGATAATGTGATTGTCTGGATTTGTTTCCACATTTTGTCTCTCATAGTTGAGGTATACCTATGATGACAATTACAGGCCTCTCTCATCTTTTTAAGTGGGAGAACTTGCACAATTGGTGGCTGACTAAATACTTTTTTGCCCCACTGTAAACCACTGATTACCATGACTTTGCAAATCCTCCATTACCAATGACACTCTGGGCCAGGGGCGGACTGACAACTCATGGGGCCCCCGGGCAATAGAAGATCATGGGGCCCCCTGTGTCTCCGCCCACATGCAAGCCGCACCTACACAAAGCCCCACTTACATGGGGCACACAGTAAGGCACATCACATGGCACACTGCAGAGCACGGGGCACATCATGGGGCACAGGGCATGGGGCACACAGTAGGGCACATCACAGGACACATAATGGGGCACCCAGCAGGGTTTATTATGCTGTACACATCAGGGCACATTATTGAGCACAGCATGGTGCATCACAGAGGGTACAGGGCACATCAGTGGGTACACAGCGGGGCACATCACAGAGCACATCAGGAGATACACAGCAGGGAACGTGCTGCACATCACAGGGCATGTGGCAAATAGTAGGGCACACAGCAGGGCACACAGTAGGGCACATCCTTGGGAACAGGACACAGGCGGTACACATCAGGGCACACATCCCAGGGCATGGGGCACACAGAGCACATTACAGGGCACACAGTAGAGCACAACAGGCGGTACACAGCAGGGCACATCACAAGGCACATCACAGGGCAAGGGGCACAGAGTAGGGCACATAAGGGGGTACACTAGCAGGGCACATCACAGGCCATGGGGCACGCAGTAGGGCAAATAGCAGGGCACAAACCAAAACACAGGGCACACAGTAGAGCACTGGGATCCTCCAGACTTAACACAGTGTCTTTCAGGGTAGCCATCAGGGCGGAAGGCGACACAGTGGGGGTGGAGGACACAGGGAGACACCATGGGGGGGGGGGGTTGGAGGGCACAGGGGGACACTGTAGGTGGGTGGAGGGCACAGGGGGACACTGTGTGTGAGTGGCACAGGGAGACACCATGGGGGGGGGGATGGAAAACACAGGGGGACACTGTGGGGGGTGAAGGGCACAGGGAGATACTGTGGGGAGGTGGAGGGCACAGGGGGACACTGTGGGGAGGTGGGGGGCACAGGGGGACACTGTGGGGAGGTGGAGGGCACTGTGGGGGGGGACACTGTGGGGGGGGTGGAGGGCACAGGGGGGCACTGTGGGGAGGTGGAGTGCACAGGGGGACACTGTGGGGAGGTGGAGGGCACAGGGGGACACTGTGGGGAGGTGGGGGGGCACAGGGGGACACTGTGGGGAGGTGGAGGGCACAGGGGGGCACTGTGGGGAGGGGGGAGGTGGGGGGCACAAGGGGGCACTGTGGGGGGCACATGGGGACACTGTGGGGGGGGGTTGGAGGGCACAGGGGGACACTGTAGGTGGGTGGAGGGCACAGGGGGACACTGTGTGTGAGTGGCACAGGGAGACACCATGGGGGGGGGATAGAGAACACAGGGGGACACTGTGGGGGGTGAAGGGCACAGGGAGATACTGTGGGGAGGTGGAGGGCACAGGGGGACACTGTGGGGAGGTGGGGTGCACAGGGGGACACTGTGGGGAGGTGGAGGGCACTGTGGGGGGGAGGTGGAGGGCACAGGGGGGCACTGTGGGGAGGTGGGGGGCACAGGGGGACACTGTGGGGAGGTGGAGGGCACAGGGGGACACTGGGGGGGTGGAGGGCACAGGGGGGCACTGTGGGGAGGTGAGGGCACAGGGGGGCACTGTGGGGGGGGTGGAGGGCACAGGGGGGCACTGTGGGGAGGGGGGAGGTGGAGGGCACAGGGGGGCACTGTGGGGGGCACAGGGGGACACTGTGGGGAGGTGGGGGCACAGGGGGACACTGTGGGGAGGTGGAGGGCACAGGGGGACACTGTGGGGGGGTGGAGGGCACAGGGGGGCACTGTGGGGAGGTGGAGTGCACAGGGGGACACTGTGGGGAGGTGGAGGGCACAGGGGGACACTGTGGGAAGGTGGGGGGGCACAGGGGGACACTGTGGGGAGGTGGAGGGCACAGGGGGGCACTGTGGGGAGGGGGGAGGTGGGGGGCACAAGGGGGCACTGTGGGGGGCACATGGGGACACTGTGGGGAGGTGGGGGGGCACAGGGGGGCACTGTGGGGAGGTGAGGGCACAGGGGGGCACTGTGGGGAGGTGGGGGGGCACAGGGGGACACTGTGGGGAGGTGGGGGGCACAGGGGGGCACTGTGGGGAGGGGGGAGGTGGGGGGCACAAGGGGGCACTGTGGGGAGGTGGGGGGCACATGGGGACACTGTGGGGAGGCACAGGGGATCACTGTGGGGAGGTGGGGGGCACAGGGGGTCACTGTGGGGAGGTGGGGGGCACTGTGGGGAGGTGGGGGGCACAGGGGGACACTGTGGGGAGGTGGGGGTCACTGTGGGGAGGTGGGGGGCACAGGGGGACACTGTGGGGAGGTGGGGGTCACTGTGGGGAGGTGGGGGGCACAGGGGGTCACTGTGGGGGTGGAGGGCACACAGGGGGGCACTGTGGGGAGGTGGGGGGCACAGGAGGACACTGTGGGGAGGTGGGGGGTACAGGGGGACACTGTGGGGAGGTGGAGGGCACTGTGGGGAGCACAGGGGGCACTGTGGGGAGGTGGGGGCACAGGGGGTCACTGTGGGGAGGTGGGGGGCACAGGGGGACACTGTGTGGAGGTGGGGGTCACTGTGGGGCACAGGGGGACACTGTGGGGAGGTGGGGGTCACTGTGGGGAGGTGGGGGGCACAGGGGGGTCACTGTGGGGGGTGGAGGGCACAGGGGGCACTGTGGGGAGGTGGGGGGCACAGGAGGACACTGTGGGGAGGTGGGGGGCACAGGGGGACACTGTGGGGAGGTGGGGGTCACTGTGGGGAGGTGGGGGGCACAGGGGGACACTGTGGGGAGGTGGGGGTCACTGTGGGGAGGTGGGGGGCACAGGGGGTCACTGTGGGGGTGGAGGGCACACAGGCGGGCACTGTGGGGAGGTGGGGGGCACAGGAGGACACTGTGGGGAGGTGGGGGGCACAGGAGGACACTGTGGGGAGGTGGGGGGGCACAGGGGGACACTGTGGGGAGGTGGGGGGCACAGGGGGACACTGTGGGGAGGTGGGGGGCACAGGAGGACACTGTGGGGAGGTGGGGGGCACAGGGGGACACTGTGGGGAGGTGGGGGGCACAGGGGGACACTGTGGGGAGGTGGGGGACACTGTGGGGAGGTGGGGGGCACAGAGGGACACTGTGGGGAGGTGGGGGACACTGTGGGGAGGTGGGGGGCACAGGGGGACACTGTGGGTGGGAAGCTGTGCAGCAACTTTCTAATAGCAGCACGTGGTACAAGCTGCTGCACTTTCCTTCCTACATGCAGAGTAGCGCGGGAAGCGGCTGTATACAGACCTCTCGTGATGCGCTCCTCCTCCTCCTCGCCGGCCCCTCCTCTTTTCTGTCCGTCCGAGGTGATGACAGATACAAGCACCTGGGGTGGACGGGGAAGGAGGGGCCGGCGGGGAGGAGGAGGAGCGCATCACGAGGTGTGTGTATACACTGCAGTCTCTTAGCAGTGAGCAGAGACCCGATCAGCCCGTCAATCACAGCTAGCTGACGGGTAGATCGGGTCCCGAAGTGGAAGCTGCCATGGGGCCCCCTACTGGCCACGGGCCCTCGGTCAGCGTCCGAACTGCCCGATGGTCAGTCCGCCCCTGCTCTGGGCTCAGTCATCTTACCAACTGTATTAATAAGGAACAGTATCAATGAAACAGTTCAAGTTTGTTTACTGTATTAGTGAGAACACAGAAATAAGTATATCTCAATACTGTAAGATAATAAATAAGCACACTTACAAATACTTTATCTATACTTATGAAAAAGGCAACATAGTGACCTGAAGTTCCTTCAACTGTAAATGAGCCCATTGGTGCGTACCGCACTCCAGTATCCGTCAGGATAGGTTTTCCGACGCTTGGGCCAAAGCAGATGCCCGGAGCGTACTTTCATCAATCAGACTAACGTGGAAGCACTTCCTTATTCTCCTCTGCAGAGCGGGAACTCCTCCCCCTGCCAACGGATTGGTGCAAAAGTTCTTTGGGAACTGTAGCGCCCCCTTCTTTATGCTGCGGCGCGCCAAAACTGTAATAGAGTCCACTTTGCAGTCTGATTTAACCCTCACAGCGCTGGTGGGAAGTATCAAAACACCAGGCTGATCCCACATTGATAGTACACACGACAACACAGTCTATAAGAAGGGTAAAAGTTACTTGCCACCTTCCCACGGAGCCAGACGAAATCCCGATGGAGCTGAAGCCGGTTGCTATGGGCGACTGCTGCAAGGACAATGCCTTAGCCTCACGTTGGGTGCCAAATGTAGCAAGATCTCCGACCTTGTCCAGTCTAATAAGGACCTCCAAGGCCAAAGATAGCTGACATCCTTCAATATGTAGTGGGTTGTGAGGCATAGTGGGTGCAAAGATGGTGAAAGTCATTGGGCACCAGACACTTCTTGGATGTAAAAGAGGTTTTATTTCTTTTGACAGTCCTTTTTGTATTTTGGGGGAAAGAGGGTTAGGGCCAGGACACCCTTAAGTAGTTATAGATTCAATTGGCAGATTTAGAGACTTCAATAGTAGGACAGCCATGCAGGGAAAGGCCCCAGCAAGGCGCGACTTCTGCAGATGCAGGAATGCTGTCTCCTATGGCAACGGTCCTTTAACAGTTCCTAACTCCAACGTAACAGTTTTTTTAGCTCCACTACAACTGCTTCTTGTAGTTCTTCAACACTGAGCTCCCGGTCTCTCACTAGACCCTCTGATTCACTGACTCTGAATCCCTTGAGCTCCTCCAAAGTTGGCGGTGGTATCTTCCTCAAGCTTCACCCATGTTTCCCTGCTGGGTCCCTAGCTTGGCACTCCAGATATTTCTCAAGCTTCACCCCTGCTAACCGGCGAGGTCCCTGGCTTGACTCACAAGGCTGCCCTGCAAGCGTCTTCTCCGTGAGTTGGGTCCCTGGCTTGATCACCGCCTGAAGTTTCCCGATTCTCCGCTGTGCCCGTTCGGTGAGAATATGGTTCCGGTGCTTTCTTCAGTTACTCACTGTGGTCCCTGGTAAAGGTGGTTGGCTCCTTTGTGGCGACAGCTTCCCTCCTACCTCCAATCACTGACAGGTTCTCCGGCCAACAGAACCGTCACTTTCAGTTGGACTGCAAGCCGCAATCCCAACCCTGTGCTACTTCTGGATAGGCCCTCACACAGCCTGGCAGCCAGATGCCCCCTGGATAGGCCCAATCTCCAGCCTAGCAGCCCGGGGCGTACAATACACGTCCACCCAGACAGCCGTTCAGGTGGCACAGAACACCAATCACCTGACTTCACCCAAATATATAGGTTCTCCCAGCAGGCCATGGGATTGAAGAAAACCCCTGCCCATTGGCTGAGATACCCCATATACCTATAGCCTGACCTTGGGTTGCCCTTCTGATATCTAGTACCACCAAGTTCCCAGCCACCTAGTGGTAGAAGAGAAAAGTGCAACAAGGCCAAACTTTGATAGAGATCTATTGATTTCTCCCTATCGACCAAGATGACTACTCTTGGCAAGTAAATTTGTGAGGAGCTCCCTGACTAAACCCCAGGGTGCATAAATCCCTCTCATATGATCCTAATGGTGTTATTCAGTGCAGTTACAATAATCAATAATGTGAACAAGACATAGATGTCTGCTTTCATTGTTCGTTATAGCATAAGAACTGACTTCCATTGGAACTACAAGTACCACCAAGCTGAACTGTGTGAATGATGTCTGAAAGCAGTCTTATAACAACAAGATGGGCTATGCTTGCTCAACACTCTGGAACTCAGATACAGCTGGCAACAATGTAGGTGATAAAGAAGACTCTATCAGGAACTCTCGCTTTATCCTGCCTTCCGCGCCATGCTGCAGCCTACTTGGATCTGAAGTGCAGGCATCTCTGGATAACCTGGAACACCCTCTGGTCCGCTGCAGGGAAGAAGCGACGCTGTCCACAGAGGTCCATCTGGGTATAACTGAATGGCTCCCTGCTGTGTAGGCTGCAAATCAACAGCAGCTCACTGTCACACAAACCTCCTCCTGCTGGCAGAGTCAAAGAGAGAGATCTAGGCCACACCAGCCCTTTTATATCCTTTCTCAGCAGTCTGTTCTGTCCACTCAGCATTCTGTTAATTGTAGTTCAGATCAGTCCTGCTGGCATTGAAACTTCAGCATTCTGAACTACACATCCCACAATGCTTTGCTCTGAATTTTGTCACAAGAAAAGGAAATGACACATAGAGTCCAGCAAACAAGCCAACCCTATATTAATAACACAGCAAAAATGTCTCTGAATTGCAGGCATAATAGCTAGCCCCTGGCTTCATAGACTACAATTCTTTTGTACCACTAAGTGGAAATATATTCCAATATTTCTGAATCCTTGAACATATATATAACATATATATACATATATATACATACACATATATATATATATATATATATATATATATATATATATATATATATATATATATATATATATCGTTCCTAGTTGAACACAATCTCTCCAACAATTGGGTGTAAGCACTGGGAACATACATGCTAATTTAACAGGAATTGTATACCATCTAGAAATAAATGTATAGCATGACTCTTGTAGTTTCATGCTTATGGAAGAAGAGTGAGTGAGGGTAAGAATTTTCAGCTTATTTACTAGTGAAATTTCTTTGTTCAATTCCTTTTACCACTCTCTTCAAAAGATCGGTTCTTGGAGGGTATATGTCATTAGGAGGAGTTTATATACAGTAGTTCACAAAAGTGAGTACACCCCTCACATTTTTGTAAATATTTTATTATATCTTTTCATGTGACAACACTGAAGAAATGACACTTTGCTACAATGTAAAGTAGTGAGTGTACAGCTTGTATAACAGTGTAAATTTGCTGTGCCCTCAAAATAACTCAACACACAGCCATTAATGTCTAAACTGCTGGCAACAAAAGTGAGTACACCCCTAAGTGAAAATGTCCAAATTGGGCCCAAAGTGTCAATATTTTGAGTGGCCACCATTATTTTCCAGCACTGACTTAACTCTCCTGGGTATGGAGTTCACCAGAGCTTCACATGTTGCCACTGGAGTCCTCTTCCACTCCCCCATGACTACATCACAAAGTTAGTGTATGTTAGAGAACTTTTGCTCCTCCACCTTCCATTTGAGTACACCCCTAAGATGCTCAATAGGGTTTAGGTCTGCAGACATGCTTGGCCAGTCCATCACCTTTACTCTCTGCTTCTTTAGCAAGGCAGTGGTCGTCTTGGAGGTGTGTTTGGGGTCGTTATCATATTGAAATAATGCCCTGCGGCCCAGTCTCTGAAGGGAAAGGATAATGCTTGGGTTCAGTATGTCACAGTACATGTTGGCATTCATGGTTCCCTCAATGAACTGTAGCTCCCTGTGCCAGCAGCACTTATGCAGCCCCAGACCATGACACTCCCACCACCATGCTTGACTGTAGGCAAGACATACATGTCTTTGTACTCCTCACACACTTGACACCCTCTAAACCAAATACGTTTATATTGGTCTCATCAGACCCCAGAACATGGTTCCAGTAATCTATATCCTTAGTCTGCTTGTCTTCAGCAAACTGTTTGTGGGTTTTCTTGTGCATCATCTTTAGAAGAGGCTTCCTTCTGGGACGACAGCTATGCAGACCAATTTGATGCAGTGTGCGGCGTATGGTCTGAGCACTGACAGGCTGACCCCCCACCCCTTCAACCTCTGCAGCAATGCTGGAAGCACTCAAACATCTTCTTCCCAAAGACAACCTCTGGATATGACGCTAAGCACGTGCACTCAACTGCTTTGGTCGACCATGGCGAAGGCCTGTTCTGAGTGGAATCTGTCCTGTTAAACCGCTGTATGGTCTTGGCCACTGTGCTGCAGCTCAGTTTTAGGGTCTTGGCAATCTTCTTATAGCCTAGGCCATCTTTATGTAGAGCAACAATTCTTTTTTTCAGATCCTCAGAGAGTTCTTCGCCACGAGGTGCCATGTTAAACTTCCAGTGACCAGTATGAGAGAGAGAGAGCGATAACACCAAATTTAACACACCAGCTCCCCATTCACACCTGAGACCTTGTAACACTAACAAGTCACATGACACAGGGGAGGGAAAATGGCTAATTGGGCCCAATTTGGACATTTTCACTTTAAGGGTGTACTCACTTTTGTTGCAAGCGGTTTAGATATTAATGGCTGTGTGTTGAGTTATTTTGAGGGGACAGCAAACTTACACTGTTTCACAAGCTGTACATTCACTATTTTACATTGTAGCAAAGTGTAATTTCTTCAGTGTTACAAAACAGATTACAGCGCACACATTCAAGAATGATATTTCCTGCAAGGCTAGTTAAAAACACCTGAACATATTAAAAAAATACAGGGGTTTGGTCACACTATATGGTCATATATATGTTTTTTTGGGGGCTGGAGCACCCCTCCCCCTTTTCATTACCTCTTATTTAGTGGCCACCAGTGCATAGGAGGAATCCCCTTCAGTTCTCCCACATAGAGGAGTTTAGCTCCCATGGTTGAGACACAGGATCTTCCATTCTATTACTAGGGTAGGACCCACTAATTCAGGGTACTTTGTCGCAGTAAGTGGGCTTAGTACTATATGACCATATAGTGTGACCAAACCTCCGTATTTTTTTTAATATGTTCAGGTGTTTTTAACTAGCTTCACAGGAAATGTCATTCTTGAATGTGTGCGCTGTGATCTGTTTTGTACTGTTTCTTGGTCTTATAGCAGCACCATCTTGAATTTAAGCGCATTTTAGGGTGTTCCCCCCAAATATGTTTTTGTATATTTCTTCAGTGTTGTCACATGAAAAGATATAATAAAATATTTACAAAAATGTGAGGGGTGTACTCACTTTTGTGAGATACTGTATATTTGATAAAAAATTTGGGTCATTAGGTTTCCCTACACACATATCCTCCCAGGCCATCAGGGATTCTATCGGACGAACAGAAGTATTTAGAGGTTTTTTAAATGTGATAACTGATGTAGTAACTGATGATGTCTCCAAAAGTCCTTTTGGGAAAGGACCAAACTGCTGTTGTAAGTCCATGACTGATAGTAAAATACCAGATGGGCAGAACACGTGACAACTTATGTCAGTGCCCGGACCCCACATACCAAACAAGGAAATGTCGTCTCCTGGGACAAACCAAGGGTATTCTCCCAACGGGGCAAGAGAGGACACCGAATGTGCCAATTTCACTGTACTATTTGTCTCATCCCAGACTTTTCATGTGGCCATTGTTAATGGAGAGATCCCAACCTGTAGACCCCTGTAATTAGGTGTAACCCAAGGAGCATAAGCCAGGTTACACCCAGCCATTTGTTTTTCTATTTCAACACAGATCTTATCATGCACGTTATGGGTCCAATTCAGAATTCTCACCAATGCCATAGCATGTTCTTGCACTCACCTGAGTCACAGACCAGTTGACTCAGTAGTAGAAGAAGAAACACATGTGTGTGTTGAACTGTTGGCAGAAATTGAGTGACAGGAATTTGGAGCAGTGGATTACCTTTAAACTTTGCGTGAAAATTGGCAAAAGTGAGAATGAAATTTGAGCTCTGACACAACAAGCTTATGGTAAACATTCCATGAAAAAATCCAGTGTTTTTAAATGGTAAAGTGTCAGAAACCATGAATCAGACCGAGACAGAAGTACAGTTAATCACACTTGTTTGATAATAATAAAAAGGTAAACAGAGTAAGCGTAGTCAATACATATCCAGAGTTCAGTAACCAGATAGTCAGTAGTCAGTCAATGCGAATGTCAGAGAGCCAGAGATCAACGTAGTAGTACAGCAAGCAGGATCAGGAGCCAGAAGGGAGGTCAGCCGAGCAAGTCTTCAATAGGAACACAGGAGAAAATCTCTGAGATGTGACCAAAGGCGAAGGCAGAGATGAAATGAGCTGGATGGCTTTAAGTCGAGGACTGACGAACAGATCATCAACAGCTGAGTCACTGTGGAGAGAAAGGAGCTGGCAATTAGCCGACAGCTGAGCGGCCAGCTCAGAGAAGGAAGGGCTGAGCCCAGCCCTGACATAAAGATGGTTTAAGGAGGAGTGGAAAGATGTCCAAGATGATGCAAGAAGTGGGCAGCCAAAAATGCAAAGGACAGATGCAAATGTGGACAGAGTTCGAACCCTCCTACGCTCATGCTGGTGTGTTTTAGTTGATTACAAGGGATAGTTTACGAGTTCATAGAACATGGCACAACAGTCAACCAACATTGTTACTTGAAAATTATGAAAAGGTTATGGGAATCAATTTGGAGGAAAAGACCGGAAATCTGGCCTGACAAGTGGATTCTCCACCATGACAATGCTCCTGCAAAAACATTTTTTTTTACAGCCCGTTCCAGGAATTAAATTGTTACACCTTGTATGTATGCACCATACCTGCTGGATCCCCAAGGAAGCTGGACGTCGTTATAGTAGTCACCTCTACTCCAGTGCAGCGGTTCTCAACTCCAGTCCTCAATACGTCCCAACAGGTCATGTTTTCAGGCTTTCCATTATTTTGCACAGGTTATTTGATCAGTTTCACTACCTTAGTAATTACCACAGCCATTTTTAATAACAAACATGTCATATACTTACCTGCTCTGTCAGTTAGAACTATTTTGGGGATACTACTTTATTATGCACGCAAGGCATAATAAAGTGATGGAAATCCTCCTCATCATTTAACTTATGGAAACATCTGATCAATTCAGCCCTGCCATTATACAAAACCACCTATCTGTCTAGAGGTTGTGTCAAGAAATTTCATAAAGTGTGCAACATTTGGGTGGAATCCGCTTATACTAATGCTGATTCTTCGGATGACTAGTTAACACTTGGATAAGTAATTAACGGTATATATTGTTGTGCAACTCTACATTTATGCTTCATTAGAGGGAGTCTTTCCTGACACATAAGATATGGGAGAGTGCGTATTTTCATAAATTCCTGAGTTTAGCTCTGTAGGATGTTTGAGTGGGAGAGTGGCCAATAAGAATCCTAATATTTCAGCCTGCATGGGCAGTTAGAGCGTACCAATTTTTCGATAGCTTAGAGTGCCTTGATTTTAGCTAGGTTGTTTTTATTGTGATTTTATTGTGCTTTTGTTTCGGTTTGTTTATTTTTTTGTTATGCAATTGAGCCTGGGTATGCCCAATAGGCTCTGTTATGTACTGTTATCTTCAAAACCTGCAATAAAGATAATTTTCAAAAAAAATACTTACCTGCTCTGTGCAATGGTTTTGCACAGAGCATCCCCTTGCCCTTGGGCACTCCTGCATGCTCGCTCCCGAGCTGCCCCTCTATGCCTATGGAACACAAAGAGCATGGCTCAGCCCCACCCCCTCCTCAGTGGCTGTAATTGTCAGCCAATGAGGAGAGAGAGACCCGGGAGAGTCTTGGCTCTCCTGCACCTTGCTGGATCGGGCTCAGGTAAGTTTGGGGGGGGGGGCGCACCCTGTAGGTTTTTTTATTGTCATGCATAAAATGCCTTTACAACCACTTACAGGCTGATAACAGATGACATTTCTACAATAAGCGCTTATAGGCTTTTTTCTGATCAAAAGGTCCTTCAATTTTTGGAAAGTCATTCTGAGCTATGGGGGAATGATGACTTGAATATTGGTGAAGAGGAGTGCAATTAGTATGTTATTTGCCCGAAGAACTTAATTTTGAAGATATTTAGTTTGCACTAAATCTTTGGCACTTTTAGGGTTGAAAATGTTTTTATTGTTATTATTAATAAGAACAACGTTCAAAATACACAAGTATGACATCATGTAATAAAATGGGATAGTGAGTCTGCTCAATGGCTATCGCCCATAGCTATCTTTGGCACTTTATTGGTATACTTGCACAATATTTATCATCTGGAGGATATTGAAGAACAAAAGACACAGAAACTGTACATTTTTTGCACTTTAATTATAGGACATTAAGCACTTGTTTTTTGCACGTTGCATTTTACTTGAAGGAGATTGTTCAGTTTTATTGACAATTTGCACACATTGATTGACTTAATGTATGAAAATATGTTAAATGAATGGGATTGAGGGGTGAAGTAGAATAATAACGTATCGAACCAGGCATGACTTCAGTGATGCAGGTTTATTAACAGCTGGGCACATACAGCTTTATGTTAAAAGTATTACAAGATGCAGGTCTAATTTATACAGTTTCTTACAATGCAAGCATATTAGGTACAACATGATTGGTTGCTACGATCTACATAATGTAACTAACGATAAATCTGACACCTGTCATAAAACCAGACAAACCTAATCATTCCCAGAATTCGTACAAGTTTATTAAAATGATTTATAACTGGTTTTGTCCAATTAAAAACACCTGTGTAGAGACAATATGGCACCCAGCTGTGTTAAATCAAACCTTCCTTGTCCCGATAAGACTTAACCAACTTCAAGGATAACAGATTTAAGACTTTGGGAGAATGAACGTTCAATAACCCCACCTTATGTGTTATATGTCTCACTATATAATCCTATATGTATGTATTTTAACAGTTTTAATGAGGGCACAAGTAGACCTTTGTTTGACCCTGTCAAACTTAACTAATGTAATGTACATAACTTTCCCATATTCCACATAATTATTTCTAAACCACCTGTATAAGATGTTCACATCTTATCAGGCTGTAATTCAACTGCTGTCAAGTTTTTCTTTTCTAATTAGTGCTTACCGTATTTATCGGCGTATAACACGCACCGGCGTATAACACGCACCCCAATTTAGGAGGGAATTTTAAGGGAAAAAAAACTTTTAGGAGGGAAGTTGAAGGAAAAAAAACTTACATTTAAATGCCCATCATTGCAGCCTTCTCAGTGCAGCCTTGCCCCAGTGCAGCCATGTCAGTGCAGCCTTGTCAGTGCAGCCATGTCAGTGCAGCCATGTCAGTGCAGCCTTGTCAGTGCAGCCTTGTCAGTGCAGCCTTGTCAGTGCAGCCTTCCCCAGTGCAGCCATGTCAGTGCAGCCTTGTCAGTGCAGCCTTGTCAGTGCAGCCTTCCCCAGTGCAGCCTTCGTCAGTGCAGCCTTCCCCAGTGCAGCCTGGTCAGTGCAGCCTTCCCCAGTGCAGCCTGGTCAGTGCAGCCTTCCCCAGTGCAGCCTCGCATCCCGTGATCCCGGACCTCTGCCATCCTGTCTTTCAAAATCGCCGTCCGCGATTTGAAAATGGCGCCGCCGGCGCCGAAATACACAGAGCCGGTCCTCGGCTCTTCTCAGCGGCTCTCGTTTACTTTCGGCTCCACTCGTAGTCCCGAGCGGAGCTATCCGAACCTAGCCGAGTACACTCGGCTAGGTTCGGGCGGCGCTCGAGTGAAGACGAAAGTGGCCGAGAAGAGCCGAGGACCGGCACTGTGTATTTCGGCGCCGGCGGCGCCATTTTCAAATCGGTCAGCGATTTTGAAAATCTGGCAGCTCCGAATCGCAGGGGATCGGCGTATAACACGCACCCGCGATTTTCCCCTGATTTTAAGGGGAAAAAAGTGCGTGTTATACGCCGATAAATACAGTACTTAAAAACTAAAAATGAACTATCCTAATGAACTTTCACCCAATAAAAATTTCAGCACGAAGCAGAGAGGTCATCTAAAGTTCAACATTTAAAAATGAAGACTTTCTATATTTATGGAATAACATAGTATACATTAATAAAGATTAATAACTATTGCTTTACTATAGAATAATAATATTGATAAGACCATTACTATATAATAATAATAATAAGAATAAGAATAATATGAATAATAATTATATTATCAATAAAACATATGCAAATTGATTTGAATAACATAAAATATATATTTGTTAATATGAAATTCTACTACAGGGGGTGGGGCCAGCTTTGGGGAGAGGCAGGACCATGTGCTAACAGCAGATGAACAACAGGATTGAAAGAGTGGGGCTAACTCTGGCAAAAGATGGGACCACACCCTTGCATCTGATTGGTGGTGGGACTTCACCAAGAGATGTCAATGTGGAAGTGCTGTGTAAACAAGCATATTGTAGCGATACGGATTTGGCTGTTCTGCTTAAAGGGAACTGGAATCATTGCCCCTCTGTATACAACTTCACTCTGGTATCAGAGAAACAGTCAATATTCTGGGGCCCCAAAAATCATCTCCCTTCATTCCCTTCATTAGGGTCTGAGGAGAAGGTGAAGTGTTCCCTCACCTTCTATTTTTCTGTATATATGGACCCTGCACAGTAATACTTCTCTCGTTTTGTGTGCCCGGTGTCATTCTCTGTATGTGTTTTTAATTTGTATGTACGGACCATGCAGTGTATCTCTTCTCATTATCTGTGTGCTGGGTGTAAGTCACGGTATATGATTTTTTTTAACTCCGCCTTGGCCAGTCCAAACTGAGAAGGGAAGACGGTTGAGTGCTGGACCAGCAACTCAGGCTCGTAAAAAATAAATAAATAAAAAAACACTCTTTACTGCTAGTGTTGGGCGAACAGTTCAAGCCAAGCATAAGTTCGGCTCGAACATCGCCCATTTGGCAAACGCCCGATTGTGCAAGGTCGCTCGGCAGGATGTCAAATCAAAATTGTGGTCTAATATTGTTAATCATATTCACATAATTATTGTCTCCAGGATTCCAGTCGAAGTCCGCGGACCCAGAAGGAAGACTGGGTGAAAATGGAAGCTCCTGCAGCAGTGATAGCTCGGTGCTGGAAGGCTTCATTTTCAGGTAAGTTTAACATAATGTGCTAATATGCGATACGTACTAGCACATTATGACATTACCTTCCAAGATTTTTTAAAAAAATGTTGCGATTTTTCTACCGCTTTAAGTGTATATCTGGGCAAAATCTAAAACATTTAAAACATTTTCAGTACATCATTCCAATTCATACACATTTCCTCCATGTTTTTGTTGACCCAGTGTCCTACAATCCAGTCCCTGTGAGCTCAAACCATCATGGACACATTCCCTGGGGGGTACTTCATTATGTTGGCATGGGTTCACAGCAGGGGCATTGCTAGGTCTGCAAAGGATCTGGGGCTAGAGCCCATAGCAGCGGTCACCAACCTTTTTGCAGGCCGGGGGGGGGGGGGGGGGCATGCCGGCGGTAAGCAATTTTCACGGGCAAAGGCTGGTGTTGACGTTTCAATCATCATGGCACCATGGTTGATATGGTGTCAGGGTGATCGAAGCGCATTGTTTCTATTGTTACATTCTAATATATAATGAAGTGGTTCAACTCACCATACTGCAGAATCAGTGGGAGCCCTGGGTGTATCACTTGCCATATCTCCTGCCACCAGATGCATCATGTCACTTGCCACCGTTGCCTGTCACCAGATGCAGCTTATTAACCTCCCACCGTCACCTGCCACTAGATGTGGATTGTCACTTGCCATGTCGCCTGCCACCAGATGTGGATTGTCACTTGCCACATCACCTGCCACCATTTGCAGATTGCCACGTCACCTGCCACCATTTGCAGATTGTCACTTGCCACGTCACCTGCCACTAGATGTGGGTTGTCACTTGCCAACTAATGTGGATTGACACTTGCCATACCTGCCAGTGCCACCAAATGTGCATTGTCGCTGCATTAGTGGCAGGCTGGCAGCACTGGTCCATTTAGTGAGGGCAGGAGAGCGGATATGCGGGGCGGGCAGTGAGATATGATGTAATCTCTCTGCTCCCCGCCACACAGCGCTCCCACATTGAAGTGGCCCGGCTGTGAGGGCGGAAGAGTGGTGGAGAGGGCGGAGAGAGACCCTGCGGCATACCTCCCAACTTTTGAACTTCAGAATGAGGGACAATTAAAGCAGGAAGCGACCGATGGCACGCTATGTGAACGTGCTACGCGCACTACAGCATAAGTGGGTGTGGTCAAACTTAACAGTGGGAGTGGCTTAATGGGCATGGTTAAAAAAAAGGTTAACCTGCCACTACCACCTGCCACTTCCACCGCATGCCAAGATACTCTGAGTGGCTAAAGAACCATTTCAGATCTTTATTTACATATTGAGAGAATATCATTCAAAAGAACTTGGAGGAACAGTATGTCAAAATGTGGACAGTTTCTCCTAAATCTTTTGACTACTCTGTTGCAGGGGTAGGCAACAGATCAATCTGTACAAAATGAAAAAGATCACCGGGGTTTGGCGTCCTTTTTTTAAGAAAAAAAAAAAAAACAGCAAGGCCTAAAATAGGGAAAAAATATAATATAATATAATAAAACAAAATGTCACCGTTAAAATATAAACTTACCCTACCATAAAAGTGGACAATGTCAGAATGGGAGTGAACAGTTTCAGTAGAACAGTGGACGGTGTCAGTAGGGCAGAGAACGGTGTCAGTAGGGCAGAGGACGGTGCCAGTAGGGCAGAGGACGGTGCCAGTAGGGCAGAGGACGTTGTCAGTAGGGCAGAGGACGGTGCCAGTAGGGCAGAGGTTGGAGGTAGGCAAGTGTACACTGACACAAATCCGTTTACATCTGCCGCTCCATAGAAGTGAATGGAGGGTCAGATTGGGTCCACCTGAAAAACATACAGGCGGACCCGATTGGACTGATTGTATGAAAGGAGCCTAAGGCTGCTTTCACACTGATGCACTGTGGTTGACTCACACCGTGGGTGCAGCGCAGTGTACCTGTGGCTTTCCTGCAGGTTAGTTGCCATAGAATTCTATTATATACTGCAGGTGTGATGGATGCACTTTGTGAAAGCGCACCAAACCTGCAGATAATAACAGAAGTCTGTGGCTCAGTGCAGGCAACCCGCAGCTGCACTTGTGGATCAGTTTGAAAGCAGCCCAGTGTAGAAAACAGACATGTCCATTGCTGTTTGATTTTATAAAAAACTGACCTCAATCTTCATGGCTGCTGCTGTCCTCCAGGGCGGGTATGGCTGGCGGCAGTTGTTGCTGCTGTCCTCCGTGGTGGGTATGGCTGGCGGCAGTTGCTGCTGCTGTCCTCCAGGGCGGGTATGGCTGGCAGCGGCTGCTGCTGCTGTCCTCCAGGGCGGGTATGGCTGATGGCGGCTGCTCTCCCCAAGGCAGTTATACCCACCCTGGGGGACAGCAACTTATCCCTTTCACATGCTGACTCCTGTCACTCCAGGGGGAATCCAGGGAAGTCTCAGTCCTCCTCCAGCCATGTCAGTTTCCTGGACAGTAGAATGTACTCAGTCACCCCCATCCTGTGCTCTCACCATAAACATGTTTGCTTGTAGGATCGACTGCACCCGCTTAGAGAGCAGTTCCCCCGGCCGGATGCCCCCCATTACTGAGGACAGGTTGGGGGTGAAAGGGAAATAACGAGGCCAGGAGAGATCAGTAGGGAACGAATTGGAGCGAAAGGTGAGGGGAGGAGACCAGCGAGGTGGGGGTGGGACCAGCTCGTGGAGGGGGCGGGGCCAACTCACGTAGGGGGCGGGGCCAACTAACAAAGGAGCGGGGCCAACTCGCAGAGGGGGCGGGGTTAACTCGTGGAGGGGGGGCCAACTCACAGAGGTGCATGGATAGGGAGAACAAGGAGTTGGGAGGTAGCGTCATTCTAAGCAAGAGAACGGCCCCTTAGCAGATGACCCGCCTCCTCCACTCAGCAGCATTCCAACGGCACCTGTACAGGGGAGGGGAGTGGTCTGTCCTATAACATAACGGACCCTCATGCAAGCCCTCTGCCCACACACAGCGGCGACATAAAAACAAATATAACAGGGAGCCACACACCCCCCTGAAGCATGGGCGGGGTCACAGTTGCAACTCCACACGCTACACCCATGATCCTGACCCTCTGCAATTTTGTCCCTACCAGCAATGTATGAATGCCGGCTCTGCACTGGTTGGATAACAGAGGGGCGGTCTGGGTAGCAGTCCCGCCCATACCCGACATCACACTCTCGATTTGACAGATGAAGTCTTCCTTCCTGACTGCACAGTGTACATCTAGCCAGCTTGTCCACCAATCCCTGGCTGTGCTGGATGATCACACTGCTGCAGGTCCTACTGAGCCAGAACCTGCAGCAATAGACTCGGGGCTATGGACTCCAGATTCGGGGCTCCAGCCTCGATAGCCATCCCCTGGCAACGCCTATAGTCCACAGTACTGCTGTCCAGATGTAAGAACTGCCTGAGGACCCAAGGACATTGTAAACCAGCCAGAAGACTGCAGGAGAAAAAGGTATTTGGTATATGTGTGGCTGTGAAGGGGGGAGTTGGGATGGAGCAGGGCAAAAAGTGTAGCTGGGATTTATATGGAGTGCCCTCTAGTGGGTAATAAATAAATCTCTATATTTAATACAATAACAAAAACATGGCTAGTTTCAAGTGATTTTCATTACACCAAAGAGAAGCAATCAAACCCTTCCATTGTTTTTGTTAATCAAACCATTTAATTTGCAGCTGCTCCAAGGAACAGAGGAATGATTTGCACTAAAGGAAATATACACACTGTATACTCATCAATGACCTGCTCTGAGGGCCCATTTTCATCTTATGGTACATTAAAGAATAAATTAATCTTTGGGAACACCTGCAACCACTGCCTGCTCCTCTGCCTCTATTGACAATAAGCGAGCGCGGGGGGGGTGATTCCCCCCCCCGCTCGTTGTCACTATTTAATATAAAAAAAAGCATGGTCGTGTGGGACTCTGCCTATCCCAGGCACGCCATTTATTCACAGAGTTCTGTGAATGGCAAACTACAAGTACTGACAGCCTTTGCGGCTGTCAGCTTGTAGTTCTCAATGAACTACCATGGCGCTGTTGAGTGCTCTAGGTAGTTCATTGATTCTTCCCGTCAATCTGTATCTGTCTGCTCATACAGGCAGGCATTGACGCGTCTTCAGGAGTTTTGCATGGCAAGTCTTGCATCAGCAAATCTCGGGTGCAATTCTACAGGCTTCAAGTGAAAAAAAAAAGAATTGCACATTTTTTTACCTACAAAAAGATATGAATGTATTATTTTTTTTTAAATAGGTGAACTTATCCTTTAACCAGTTAAAGACCACCTACGGCATATATACTGCGGCAGGACAGCTCTATTGAGCGAAATTACATACCTGTACTTCATTTCGTGCAATAGACACTGGGGGGGGGGGGGGGGGTGCACGAGGCGCGCCGATTAGACAGAGGGGGAGCCAATCAGCGGGTCTGGCCCAGTGTCCACCGGCCACCCATGATAGCTCCCCAGACAGTCAGAATGGCAATCTGCCTATGTAAACAATCCTTTGATCGCCCCTGATGTTAACCCCTTCCCTGCCAGTGTCATTAGTACAGTAACAGTGCATTTTTTGTAGCACTGATCACTGTCACTCATCACTGTTCACAAAAAAGTGTCAGTAAAGTGTCCGATTTGTACACTGCAATGTCGCAGTCCTGCTAAAAATCGCTGACTGCCACCATTACTAGTAAAAAAAAAAAAGAGACTCTAGAACTTTTGCACAAACCAATCAATATACGCTTATTGGGATTTTTATTACCAAAAATATGTAGCAGAATACATATTGGCCTAAATTAATTAAGAAATTAGATTTTTACATTTTTTTTATTGGATGTGTTTATAGCAGAAAGTAAAAAATATGTTTTTTTTTTTTTCAAAAAGTCTTTTTTTGTTTATAGCGCAAAAAATAAAAACTGCAGAGGTGATCAAATACCATCAAAATGTAGCAATTACTCTCGGTGGAGCTGCTGGTTTAACCCTTTCATGACTAAGCCTATTTTTGAAATTTGGTGTTTACAAGTTAAAATCTGTATTTTTTGCTAGAAAATTACTTAGAACCCCCAAACATTATATATATTTTTTTAGCAGAGAATCTAGAGAATAAAATGGCGATTGTTGCAATATTTTTTATCACATGGTATTTGTGCAGCGGTGTTTTAAATGCAAATTTTTGGAAAAGTGACACTTTCATGAATTTTAAAAAATCCAAACAGTAAAGTTACCCCAATTTTTTTGTATAATGTGAAAGATGATGTTACGCTGAGTAAATAGATACCAAACATGTCACCCTTTATAATTGCACGCACTCGTGGAATGGCGACGAACTACGGTACCTTTGAATTTCCATAGGCGACGCTTTAAACATTTTTTACGGTTACCAGGTTTGAGCTACAGAGGAGGTCTAGGGCTAGAATTATTGCTCTCGCTCTGACGATCGCGGCGATACCTAACATGTGTGGTTTGAACACCGTTTACATATGCGGGTGCGACTTCCGTATGCGTTTTCTTCGCTGCGCGAGCTCGCGGGGACAGGGGCACTTTAAAAAATTTTTTTTTTTTTTATTTATTTTATTTATTATTGTACTTTATAAATTGTGTTTAAAATTTTTTTTTTTTTTTTTTTTACTTTTATTGCTGTCACAAGCAATGTAAACATCCCTTGTGACAGTAATATGTGGTGACAGGTACTCTTTATGGAGGGATCGGGGGGTCTAAAAGACCCCCCATCCCTCCTTTACACTTCAAAGTATTCAGATCGCCGAAAACGGCGATTCTGAATACTGTGTACTTTTTTAAATTCGGCGCCATTGGCAGCCGAGTAAATGG
Source organism: Aquarana catesbeiana (assembly GCF_042186555.1). NCBI lineage: Eukaryota > Metazoa > Chordata > Amphibia > Anura > Ranidae > Aquarana > Aquarana catesbeiana. The sequence continues at coordinate 54,308,413 of NC_133336.1, read as the reverse complement.
GAAGTGACGTCATGACGTCGCTTCCGCGTTTACAACAAGAAGGCTGGAACGAAGCCGCTCGCAGCTTCGTTCCAGTCCGCACCCAGCCGCCGAAGGCAGCCGAACGGACACCGGGCCTCCCGATCGCACGGGAGGCCCGGTAACAGCGGCGGGAGGCGGCGGGAGGGGGGGGATGTCCCCTCCCGCTCCTCCGGTATAACAGCCGAGCGGCTTTTAGCCGCATCGGTTGTTATACACGGGTAGCCAATCGCTCGCTGTAAACAACGGTACCGGGATGATGCCTGCAGCTGCGGGCATCATCCTGGTATAACCCCGGAAAGCCGAGTACGCATATATGCGTACGGTCGGCGGGAAGGGGTTAAGCTGGCTGTTACTGTCACCTTCGTTACCTCTATTTCACCAGAACCGGGTCTAGGGTCCCGTTGAGTTTAACACCAGTCAATGTAGGCACCGGACACTTGGGTATCTTTTCCAATGCTTTAATAAACATGAATTGAAGGAAGTAGCAGGTAAGAGGTAGAAGGGAAGTTGCAGGGAAGTTCAAATACCTTGTCTTAGTGTAGTATTAGGAATTGAAAGCTTGTAGATGGATATACTCTCTCTCTAAAGTTGAATCTTTGCCCGCCTGAATAGGTTTCTCTCACTAACCTAGCAACCAGTACGCAGCACGAACAAAAGTCTCTGCCACAGACTTGATTGGATTGAAACCCGTACAGTCCTCTGCCACAGGATATAATGGTTTAAGATGAATAGCAAACACAGCACTAGAACCTTTAAGCCGACCCGGCATTACTATGCGGTAGGGTTACTTTAGGATACGTCCTCCAACTGAGTCACCAGGCCCCTCTCCAGACCAGCACTTTGCATGATCCTTCCATGACGGGTCCTCCCCTGGGATCTTCTCATTTGTCCAGCTTCTTCTCTCTAGGACAGACAGCCCAGGACCATTCCTCTGCCGCTGTGGTAGGCCCCAGACAGGCTTTGGGCCACCCACACGCTGCAGCTACGTGGGCCTCCTGGACGGAGGACCACGAGGTAGTATTCCTAGCACATACCTGTCGGCCAGGAGGGCCAGCAGGTGGAACAAAACGAACCCCCAAAAATGGCGTCTGTCCCATAAATTCCCTCCCCCAGAATGCAACTCGGAGGACCACCTCCACCGAGTTATCTCCGGGACAGAGGAGCACTCATACGCTTCAGCGTGTTGCCTTTCCAACACCGACCCATGGCGATAACGACACCCACAGGCACAGTGTGAAACTACATGCAACTCAGCCAAACTGGAACAGAGGCAAATCTGACTATGTATGAACAGATAACCCACTAAATTTACCTATCAACAGTAGATTGAAAATCTACCAGCGCTACATACTCCCCCCACTACAATAGACATTGTCCTCAATGTCTGTCAAAATAACTCCCAGGCCTGCGAGTAGGTATTTGAACTTAAAACTTGGATAAGGGCAAGGAAAAGAAAAGACAGTATAGCGATAATACAGTTTCAACATTTATAAAACAACATGTTCACATCCGCAAACAAAATCACCTTATGAATGTCACAACCCCACTATCTATCTAGCTGAAAAGCCTAACAGCTTGATAGGAGATCCAATTGCTCCTGAAAAAAAAAACAAAGTTAGACACACTCTAAATATGTACAGTATCCTTACTAAACAGTTTAGGAAAAAAGTCTCATTCCAAAAGAGGAACAACACTCTCTTCCCGTATATTTTTTTTCTCTTTAATAAAACGAACTAAAGTAACTTTAGAAGTCCATCCCTATTTTAATTATATCACATCCTTTCAATGAAGAAAATCCAGCTAACAGAGAGTCTTTGGATTTTAGAAACGCTGAGATGAACATTATCTCTTGATCACGAAGATCTCTAACCACTGACACTCTCTAACTACCCCAAAGTTCTTTTGTTCATAATCACCAATAAAACCCAGGGTCTGGCAATGTGAGTTTCTTTCCCAGTTTATCCACTGTAGTGATAAAGTACACAATGTCATCTTTTCCGGGTCTGCAAATGACCACTTTATCAGCATAAATGTGCCAACCATAGTTCCAGTGTAGGAAACATCCACTGAAGCGTTCCTCCATGGCAACAGAACATCCAGTTTTCCGGAAAGGCTTTGGCACAGACAAATAGTCCCAAACAGCTTCACTGTACCACAGTTCCCGGTTGGCCTCAATTTCCTGCATAACTTCCTGAGGAACATAGGGAAACTGCAGACCATATTCTGTGGCAACACGTTTGGTAAGCATTCTCTGTAAACGTGCAAGTTTAGGCAAAGATCTATTTTTCCCCAAACCAGGAGGCACACCAGAGTTTGGTGATTTACTCACCATAGACCCGATGGGTGTCGGAAGCAAATTAGCAACTTTAGACAATGTCTCTTTAGTAGTACTGTGCGACTCCACACAAAGTGATGTCTTCCCAGAGTCCATGGCTGTCCACTCTGAGAAAGTCAAGGCAGAAGTAACATCTTCGCCCTGGGCCCAAAATAGTTCCTGTGACATTGTCTCAAACAAATCATCATCACCGGAGAGATCTGACATGGAATCTATCTCGGAGTCTCTCAACTCTTCTGCTGGCAAATATCTACAAAGAGTCCCAGATATGTCCCCCTTTGATCCCTCACCCGTTCCTGATGTGGACTTCTCCGGATCCATATTTTTCTCCAGCTCTGGTTCGGGTAGTCTCTGGGGTAGGCCTTGAGAAGCCTTTACATATCCCACCTTCCTCTGGACAGGTGCAACGGGGATAGGTGTAGTAGACATAGAAATGAAAGTGATGTCCGCTAATGAAGCAGTAATAGCGATATCTCTCTCAGGAACACTCTCGGTGGCAACAGGTGAAATCACAGTCTGTTGTCCCCCAACAGCAACGGTAGCAGCTTCCACTGTAGCAATACCTGTAGCCCAGTCCACCCGATAAGCACGCGGCGACATAGTAGGTTGCTCCACTATAAACAAATATTCTCCGCACTGCAAACAACGAGCAAATGGACGGAGATGTATGGCCAGTCCTTCACACTTGTGGCAAAGCATGCCCAGCCCTTCAATATCTCCGACTGTGTAGAGAAAAAACCTCCCCTGCAGTCTCAGACGAATGCCGGTATCTGTCAGCAGGGTTCCGGTCAACATAGCACCTGCAGCGGCACTCGTAGGGAATATCTTAGATCCCATAGCTGGCGGTATCAACGAAAAAGAAGACATGGCCGCACTCCAATCCTCTCAGCACGATCACGAGGCCTCTCCTGTTCTCTGGCGCCAAACACACACACGCGTCCCACGTGGCTACAAGTAGGTTAGGCTCCTCCCACTTGCTCTTCTGATCACGTAGTTCCCGGGCTTTTACTTCTCACCCACAAGACAAAATATATACCTCGAATTGGGATTTTTAGGGCAATGTAATGATTGAAAAATTGTTAAATTAAATTAAAAAGAATTTTATTGGTACAAAAACAAATAGAATATACATAAACGTACACATCAATCTATATTTTGGAAATATTGAATAATTATAAAAACATCAGATACATGAATACATATGATGCACCCTACTGCTAATTACAAGTACCACCCCAAATTGGTGCGATGGCGTCCTGTTAGCAGATTTCCAACGCCTTTCAACTTTTATTGTTAATGGTGAAGTCTTCCTCAGGGAGGGACTGCATCACATTCTAAAATTTCAAACAACAGCATGATTACTAATATATATATAAATATATATAAATATATATATATATATATATATATATATATATATATATATATATATATATATATATCATGCTGTTGTTTGAAATTTTAGAATGTGATGCAGTCCCTCCCTGAGGAAGACTTCACCATTAACAATAATAATTAACATAAACTCCCGGTGAAATAATTCTCAGGGTTGCGAGAGGTCCCGGGTTCAAATCCCGGACGACGCTCCCACATGTAGCAATTACTCTCGGTGGAGCTGTTGGTTTAAGCGGGCTGTTACCATCACCTTTGTTACCTCTATTTCACCAGAACTGGGTCTAGGGTCCCATTGAGTTTAACACCAGTCAATGTAGGCATCGGACACTTGGGTATCTTTTCCAATGCTTTAATAAACATGAATTGAAGGAAGTAGCAGGTAAGAGGTAGAAGGGAAGTTGCAGGGAAGTTCAAATACCTTGTCTTAGTGTAATATTAGAAATTCAAAGCTTGTAGATGGATATACTCTCTCTGTAAAGTTGAATCTTTGCCCGCCTGAATAGGTTTCTCTCACTAGCCTAGCAACCAGTACGCAGCACGAACAAAAGTCTCTGCCACAGGATGTAAATGTTTAAGATGAAAAGCAAACACAGCACTAGAACCTTTAAGCCGCCCTGGCAGTACTATGCGGTAGGGTTATTTTAGGATACGTCCTCCAACTGAGTCACCAGGCCCCTCTCCAGACCATCACTCTGCATGATCCTTCCATGACGGTTCCCCCCCTGGGATTTTCTCAGGCCCAGGACCATTCCTCTGCCGCTGTGGTAGGCCCCAGACAGGCTTCTGGGCCACCCACACGTTGCAGCTACGTGGGCCTCCCGGACGGAGGGCCACGAGGTAGTACTCATAGCACATACATGTTGGCCAGGAGGGCCAGCAGGTGGAACGAAACGAACCCCCAAACATGGCGTCTCACCCATAAATACCCTCCCCCAGAATGTAACTCGGAGAGCCACCTCCATCGAGTTATCTCCGGGACAGAGGAGCACTCATACACTACAGCGTGTTGCCTTTCCAACACCAACCCACGACACCCACAGGCACAGTGTGAAACTACATGCAACTCAGCCAAACTGGAACAGAGGCAAATCTGACTATGTATGAACAGATAACCCACTAAATTTACCTATCAACAGTAGATTGAAAATCTACCAGCGCTACAAAAAGAAAGCTCTATTTGTGGGAAAAAAGGACATCAACTTTATTGGGTACAGCATTGCACGACCGCGCAATTCTCAGCAAAAAATGGCCTGGTCATTAAGGGGGTAAAACCTTCCGGGGCTGAAGTGGTTAAGTTAAAATAATATTAAAGGTTTTAAAAAAAATATACATGTTATACTTACTTGCTCTGTGCAATGATTTTGCACAGAGCAGCCCCAATCCTTCTCTTTTCGGGTCTCTTGGCCGGAGCTTCTGGCCCCTCCTCTGCTCCGAGTGTCCCAATGGCAAGCCACTTGCTATGGGGGCACTTGTGTGTGCTCACTTCCCGAGTCCTGCTCTGTGTGTCCATAAGACCCTCCCCTTGGCTCCCTGGCTATGATTCAGAGAAGCAGGAGCTGCTTTCATGCACAACGCCGGATTGCGATCAGGCTCAGGTAAGTATTCAGGGAAGCTGCGGGGGGAGCTGCATAGTAAAGGTTTTTTCCCTTCATGCATATGCATGAAGGGAAAAAAACCTTTAGCCTTCAGAACCACTTTAACACATGCTGCATTTAAGTAGACTCATTCATTTGAATGGGCTGTCAGTGCCCCAAAACACACAAAAAAAATAGTACAAGCACCAGTTTTCCATTGCAGTGCCCCACAACGCACAACAGTGCATTGGGGTATGCTGCAATGCATGTACATCTGAGATGCCATTAAAATAGCACTGCAACTCGCCAGCACATGTACGGTGCACTGCAGTAACTTATGTGTTACTGCAATACTGCACAACAGACAGATGTGAATGAACCCTAAAGAATGGATCAGCATTATAAAAAAAAACTCCACAACAGTAACATCAAATTATAAAGTATTTTAATAATAAATATAAAAACATTTCAGAAACACTTTCAGTAGTATTCTTATGACTCAAAAAGTCTAAGACAGCCATTCAACTGACTATAAAACATATGTATGTGTCCTCCTATGCGCAGCAGCATTGGAAGCACAGTAAATTCTTCAAATGAAAACCTGTGTTTACATCCTCAAAAAACTTCAGCCTGTTTTCACCAAAAAGAATCTTCCTGTTTTCTATATAATATAAAAGCTTCGCTTTTTCTTCATGTTTGATGCCACCTTTAATTTTCAAAATGGTCACCAGGTGTTCTTTCCTGTAACAATAAAACAAGGGAGCATGGATTGGTTTTGTAATTATTTTCTTTATTATAACCAGTGCTAAAGAATACATGTTCAACACAGTTGTTATTAAGTAAATATGAAATATTGCATATTAATATTATGCAGTCTCATTGTATTTCAGCAGGTGGAGCTCAAGGTTCTTTTTTTTACATGTTTTATGGAAACCCATTTATCAAAGCATCTAATTTGCACTACATACAGAGGAGGATTTGGGAATCCTTGGCCTGACCTTTGGCTACACACAACTAACCAACTAACCTTTTAATGATGGGGACAGATTTCTGTGAATTAAAGAACGTGTACCATGCAAAGTGTGCATGGGCAGCCGCAGAACTTTTTTCGGGGGGGGGGGCATCATTTTAAGGTCACCCATGCTCCATCCCCTTTCAACAATGTCATGAAGGGGAGGGGCTTAGTCATTATCACATAAAGCGCAGGCATGCAAAGGTTTGAGAAACCTGATGCAAAAGCTTAATAGAAGGATCAAGCTGCCAGTGTCTAAATAGTCATTTCTAATCAGTTTTTAAGTTTACAGAGGTTTCCACTACTGACTTTTCTTTCTGAAAATGCCAGCATCATGACCCTGGTGTTCCAATATTTATATTCATTAACCCGGAGGAGGTATGCAGATAAGAATTTTTAACTTTCATTAAACTTTTCTGATTTGCATACAGGCTCTGGCGTAGAAAGCATTCAGACCCACGGGTCAGCATTACAGCTGGGTAAAGAGCATTTTTAGAAGGTTAGCAATGACATCTCGCGCATATCTATCATGAAATAATTAATTTAACACATTGATCACAATTATACAAACAGTGCTGTTAGATGAGCTCCAGAACATGGACACAGGCTGCCTCTCCTCAGCCAGGTGCTGGTGCAGGTGGGCAGCTCACACTCAGCTCTTCAGGCGTGCTCCCTTCTTTCCCTCAGGCTCTGAGCCGCGCTGCCTCGAGAAGATGGGGGAGGTGGGTGGAGCCTAAAAAGTGACCAGGCACGAAGGAGGCAGAAGTTCCTCATCTGCTCTGAATGCTGGGGCCTCGCCTCGGCCTCATGACGTGACGTCACTGGTTCCTAGACGCCAGGCGGAAGGCGAATCTAGCAACCAGCGCAGCGGGCAGCAGAGAGGCCAACGGACAGTGCAATAAGAGAGTCTAGGGAGTCGGGGCCAGCATCAGCTTGCTCAGAACTACAAAGGCTGTCAGTGCTGAAAAACTCTGTTAGATGTTTTGATGGCAGGTCTGAAGGGGAAGAAGGTAGCTTTATAGTGTCCAGCGTGTTTCATTGACTGGACGCACAGGACAGGACGCACTGACATACCGCTTGTGTTTTCCCGGAGTGTACGGGCGCTCGCAAGCCGGCCGGCTACTTATGATCGTTACTTATCCATGCTTGTAAGTGTGATTCAATTACCTATAAATAAATTATTCATACGTTATTACACTATGGGAAGTCCCTTTTCCTTTATGTTTTGGTGACAAGATTACTTGAGGGTCCCTTCTATGTATCCGAGCAGTGTGCCGATCCTGGATCAGTGTTCTCTGTGTGTTCTCTGTTAGCAAGAGGAAGTTACCACCCTTAGTAGGTTTAACCCACCCGTTGGCATAGGGCTATGCAAAAGCCTCATATAGTGTGGAAGGAGCTGAAGAGAGGAGGATATGGGGTTTATGAGGGAGGAGAACAAGATGATGGTAGAGTGTAGACTGTTTGTAAAAATTAGAAACAATGGTCTGGCAATTAATTGACTGAGTTCTTTATGGACTCTCGGGTGCAAGCCATCTGGTCCCGGTGACTTATTTATGTTAAGTTTTTCAAGTCTGTTTCTGATTTTATCCTCTGTTAACCATGGGGGTGTTCCCTGTGACGTGTCATGAGGATAAACATTGCAGTTTTGGTTACTGAAGCCCCCCATTTCCCTCGTGAAGCCTGAGGAGAAGAATACATTCAAATCCTTTGCCATCTCACCATCCTTTGTAACCAGAATCCCTTCATCATTCTTTATCGGGCCAATATGATCTTTCCTCCCTCTTTTACTATTTATATACTTAAAGAATCTCTTATGATTTTTCTTACTCTCGTCCGCTATGTGCCTTTCATGTTCTATCTTAGCCATCCTGATTACACCCTTACATTTCTTATTGCATTCTTTGTACAGTTGGAATGCTGACGATGATCCCTCAGCCTTGTATTTTTTGAAGGCCTTCTCCTTTGCTTTTATATGATGTGACGTCTAAAGGGAGATGGTGCCACCAGGTGATGTTGCCAGGTGGCTTTGCTCTTACCTATATAAGAACGGAAGAGGAGGCATTCAGCCTTCAATGAGTGCAGAGCATTTTTTTTTCTTTTTTTGGTGCGACGGGCGTTGTGATTGACGATGGATTTTCTTCGAGGGACACTGTTTTTTTATTTGTTAATAAAGTAATTGTCAGAAACTTTATCTGTGTTTTTATTACTTTTTGAGACTTTTTTGGTGAATGGGTAGGGGTACTATGCAGGATCTGGGGGCCCCCTTGTTAAAGGGGGCTTTCAGATTCCAATAAACCCCCCACCCGCAGACCCCCACAACCACAGCCCATCAACATGGGGACAAGGTGCTTTGGGATGGGGGGCAGAGCCCCCACTGCCCCAAAGCACCTCCCCATGTTGAGGGCATGTGGCCTAGTATAGTTCAGGAGGGAGGGCGCTCGTTCCTAACCTGACAGGCTGCATGTTCAGAAAAGGGTCTGGTAATGATTTTGGGGGGGACCCCACACCTTTGTTTTTGTTTTTTTTGTATGGATTGCCCGTAAAATCCATACCAGACTCAAATGTATTTTTTTACCAGCAAATGATTGTTTTTTTTTTTTTTTATTCAGCTGTCAGCGGGGAAGCCCATTGACAGCTGATGACTCATCGGTTGTTAAGGACGCTGTGGCCAGTTTCCCAACCCTGCTCCTTAACAACCAGCTTTTACTGCACTCTGCTTGGGCAAAGCTTTGCCCAATCAGGGCGCAGAATGCACTGTGCAGCGCGTAGTGCACTGCAGGGCATTTGGCGTGTTCATGCTCCGTCTCATGCCCGTTCACCCAACACTGTTTGTGAGTATTTCTTTTTTACCATATATTTTTATTAAAATTTGTGGGATAATACAGTAGGCCTGTCTGCCCTCTTATGTCCTGCTCATCACTATGATAAGCTGAGAAGTATAGACATGATCTTGTTTCTGTATATTTAAAGTTCTAACGATATTTGACCAGAATGGATAAAATAAAAATAGAAAACAGATAACCGGTATATAACACGAAAAGTCTATCCATTAATTTACCTTAGGTCTTGGTGTTCGTTGAGGAAGTATATGGTTGTTGTTTGCAGTGATTCAAAGTCATTGGCGGTCAGCATTTGCCCCATATATTCCAGTGGATCATTGCCCAGCTGGTCTTCATCTGAAACCTTTATATGAAAAGCAAATCAGTGTGAATTTATTTTCTTTTATATACCAGATAGAAAAATATGGGTGCCACCATTGCTGATCTACTTCAGAAAATGCTGGCCGACTGGATGTGATCTCGATATTCTGCTTTGAATACCTTCTGAGTCACCTGTAAGTATGCAGTTTAGGAAGTCAAAGAAAACGTCTAAGTTATTATCTGCCTAAATGTTCCAATTCAAAGTATTCAAGCCAGAAGGTCTGTATGACAGCCAGTCATCTAGCATTTTCGAAAGGTCAGTATTAGTACTCTCCATGTTCCTCTCTCATGACAGAATTGCTTTAAAAAAAAGGCAGGTTTTTATTGCCGGTTGTGTCTCTATTGCAGAGAATTGCCCTCACTTCCTGTCTGTATAGAGAATAAAAGAAATATCTTCAGTGGGGACATGGACTAAAATCAAAACCTATTTTTAGTAGAGAAAGGAAGGGTTACAACTTTTAACAGTGTTTTTTTTGCTGTCTGTGCCTTAAAGCTGAACCCCGGGGAAGTTCCCCCTGCAGTGGAATTCCCCCCGCACTGCAAAGGTTGCATGCTCAGTTTTACCCGCTTCCTGCCCAGGCCAATTTTCAGCTTTCAGCACTGTCTCACTTTGAGTGACAATTGGACAGTGATGCAGCACTGTACCCATATGACATTTTTATATTTTTTTTGTCACACAAAAAGTGCTTTCTTTTAGTGGTGTTTAATCACCACTGGGTCTTTTATTTTTTGCTAAAAAAGGAAAAAAGACCAAACATTTTGAAAAAACAAAGTTTTTCATAGTCTGTTATAAAATTTTGCAAACAGGTAGTTTTTCTCCTTCACTGATGTTCGCTGATGAGGCTGCACTGATATGCTGCACTGATGGGCACTGATGAGGAGGCACTGATAAGCGGCACTGATGGGCACTAATAGGCAACACTGATAAACGGCACTGATTGGCAAAACTGATGAGCACTGATTGGCAGCACTGATAGGCAGCATTGGTGGGCACTGTAGGGGCTGCACTAATAATCAGGATACTGATAATTAGTGCCCTAATTATCAGTGTTGATGTCCCTTTAACACAAGCTGGTTATTGGCTCTCCTCACGCTGTCAGCGTGAGGAAAGGAATGCTGGTATCCGGCTTTTGTTTAGATCATAATCAGCTGTCATTGGACACAGCTGACCATGTTGTAAAGGGCCGCTGTGATTGGCCATTTGGCCATTTACCCCAAATTATGATCAGCTGTGTCTCAAGGATGCAGTAAACATAGAACACGCCACCCATACTTACTGGAGTGTCCTTGGACACCCTCCCAGCAAAGTAAGCTCCTGCTTTAGCAGTCTTTCAGCTTTAGCGTGGGAATTGGTAAAGTTTAAAGGGGAAGTAAGTTCTTCTGCCTTCCTGTGGCCACTGATCCCAGTTCCCCTTGCTTGCAGAATGCTAGCCAAGCTGTTTTCCTTTCCAGTCCTCCTTACTGGCTCTCTGCCCCAGTCCTGCCCAACTGACACATACACATGGAGACTCCCCAGGGCAAAGTTGGATGAAGACTTGGCACAACGCTGTCTTTAAAAAAGATCTGCTGCAAATGACAGTCTCTCCCCTTGTCTGTCCCTGCACCATGCTAATCTACTCACTGTCTCTCCTTGCTCTCTGCCGCTGCCTCCTGGCATGAATCCCTCCAACTGCCTCATGCGGTGGGATAATTCCAGGACAACCTTCCAAGCTCCAGCACAAGGTAAACCCCACCCCAGTGGGGGTCCCTCAAGTGCCACCGACAGCCTCCCTCAGCAATACTTCTCCATCTTCCACCTGATTCCCCTGCTGGCATGGCCCAAGTCTATTTATGGGCTATCTTAGTCCCCTGCCAGGCCCATCTCTGGGGATTGGCTGAGGGCCCATAAATATTCAAGACAGCCCCTCCTAACATTCACCCACTAGTTCCAGAACATTCTAGAAACAGGGGGGAGGGGCACCAGAGAGCTGCCAGAATGAGTCATCCAGCCCTGAACTCTTGTAATCCTGACCCAGTTGTAGACTCACCAGTTGATATGAGTCAGAGTATTGTTTGCCTACTCTCACTACTAGTAGCACACACTAGAGGGTGCTACATAATTAATATCTATTGCAGAATCTAATTATATACACTTACCAACTCAGTGAAGAACTCCTTCAGTTTTTTGCTTCCTTGTACAAATGTTTCTACTTTATTTTTGCTTTTGTTTTTGAAGAATGACTGAATGTATAGAACTTTAATTCTGTGCTGAACAACCGTGTTGAATTCCTGTTTGGGTAGAAGCAGAACAAAACACTTATTCATTCATCATAGTTATTTTATCTGAATGTTGTTGTCACAATTGCAGTACATTGTTTATTTCATATTCTTCCTTGCTTATATAATTGTAAATATATATTAGGTCTGTCAAGAAGACATTTTGGATAATGAGATAAGGATGGTGATTTATGAACAAAATTAAATCCTTGGTATTTTCTTTAAAAAAAATGTTGTATTGAATCTTTCCAGTGTTTACGTAATAATGTCTTAGTAGTACATTGCCAACCATATTGGATATGGGAACAGGCTTCCTCTGGTGATATACTCAAGAACTGGGCCCATTTATCCTGAATTTAATGGAGGATCTGAGCCCTCCTCTTCTCTCAAGAAATAAAACCACGATAATCCACACTTCTCAAATGGCTTATCCAATAAATGCATACAATTCAGATGGAGCTTTGGCTAAAATGAATTTCCCAGAACAGAATTAAGGAAACTCTTAAACTGTGCATATTGTGAAAAAAAATGTAACTCTGAAATACCATACTTCTGCTTAAGTATGGGAAAAGGTAACAGGGGACCATTAAGACATAACACATCTTGTAGGTTAACTGTTCCCACTTCTCTCTCTCCTGATATGAAAAACTTAGGTTTTGCTTCTCAAAGTAAAAAACAGTGAAGAAGTCAATAGCGTAATTAGAGTAAAAAAATCTGTCAACTAATAATCTTCCAACCACCCTTCATGCCATCAGAGTATCTTGCAAAAGCAAGTTATTTTGAATAGGAAAAGTCTAGAAAAGAGTATGCAAAAACCCACAGCGGACCACAGTTGTACTGGATAAGACTCAAGACTCAGTGGTGTATTTTGGTTTTGTGCTGCCCTAGGCAAGACTAAAATCGTGTGCCCCCCATCTAAATTAGTCCCTCCCCTTTCATCTCAAGTGGCTATTCACGGTCTCTGGTGGCAATGTGGGTTCTATGGTGGCTATGTGGGGTTTCTGGTGGCTTTGTGGGGTCTCTGGAGGCTGTGTAGGGTCTCTGGAGAGGAAGGGTTGAGAGAGAGGTGGGGTGGGGGGGGAGAGAGAGAGGGGGTGAGAGAGGGAGGGGGGGAAAGAGGTGGGGGGCGAGAGAGGGAAGGGGTTGAGAGAGTGAGAAAGGGGTGAGAGAGAGAGGGGGGTGAGATCCCCTTATACTAAACCAGGAGACTCTGACGTCCCCCCCCTCAAAAAAACGATACCAGACTCTCCTTCACGCAGCTCCTTTTTACCAGCTGTGTGTAGCAAGGCTTCGGATATTGACCTGCTCTGCCAATTGAGCTACTTTTGGGATCGAAGGCTGCAGCCACCACCACCCCCTGCTTCCGCTTTGCTCCTCTGTTACCGAACGTCAGTCCATGGCAACCCCTGGTGTCACCCCAGTGTGCACACCTGTAGTGATGCCACTGCTTCTCTGCAGTCCTCGTAGTGTCCCTTCTGCCTGGGGTCGGCACTGCCCCCCTGAAAAATGCCACTCAAGGCAAATGCCTTGCTTGTTTCCCAGTAGATATGCACCGATTAATCCAATCCATCACGTAACTTAACAAACATGCCAAATTTTGTACAGTAAGTGAAGATTCAGAACAATAACACCTAATGGATACTTGTTTGTAATCTCTTCAAAGCAAATCGAGGTGTAGTGTCCCATTAGACTACTGTTGTTTAAAATTAGTCTTTGGCTTCCTTGTAATCAGGGAGAGCAACAAAAGTTTGTTAAGGTCTGCTCTGGGCTCTACTGGTGTGGGCTTGGTTACTTTCCCCTGTATCCCAGGGAACCCTGGGACACAGTGGATGGAAGAATACAGATCGCAGCCTGAATATTAATGCCTCTCCAGCCAATACCTGGTCAGGAATGTGAGTGACCAGCAGGGAGCTGAGGGAGGTATAAATAGGCTGGAACCCAGAGCAGGGGTCTCTTCTTCCTGGGCGAGTACGACCCAGCCTTAGAGTTGTGGCATCTCTAGGAAATCCACTTGCAGCTGCAAGAATCTTTTATACTGCTGTTTGGCTGGGAAACCTCTATTCTATTCTACTGAAGCTTTTGTAGAAAGTTTCCAAAGGACCCAGGATATGGGCAGTTTGTACACAAACTGACTGATACTGCAAGCAGGTGTACAGTATACAGGACACAATGACTACCAGCCTTCTGGACTTTCTTTGGCCTCTTTTGGGAGATTTACTTTATTACCAATACACTCAGGACTGTATTCCTGTTGGGGAGTCCCTGTTCAGTACCACATTGTCTACACTTCAAAGGGGGTGCCTTCACCCTGAAGTATTATTTTAGCATTAGTGTCCTCTACTGCCAGTTTGAAGTTTGTTGGAGTATTGCTAGGCTCACCCTCACCCCATCCCAGTTCATACCCAAAGAATTAAATAAAAAAAACACAAAAAGGCATGCCCAGCCTGTTCTCTGACTCGAGTGATTAAGAGATACCGTATGCCTGACTGCTATGTGCCTATCAGAGAATGGAACCTAGGATCAAACAGCCAGACCAGTTACCTTACCTTGACATATAAAGGAAGAAAAGGCTGAAATTAATCTATCAATATCTCTATGTTTTAGCAATAAAGGAATCACTTGAAGGGGGATATAGCAACCTAGCAAGATTAACCATTTTAATCAAGTGACACCTGCCTAGCATAGAAATAGGTAGATAATTCCATTGCTGTAATTCTTTGCATTGTTGTACTTCAGCAATTATTTTATTAATTACAGGAAAATAATTAAGGGCATAAATATTTTTAGGTATCAAAACCCCAGGGTATTTTATATAATAATTCTAGACTGTTAAGCTGCTCTGACTCACCCAGTAGAGATTTTTTCAAGAAGAGTTTTAGTTAAAAACAACCACACGATTTTGGCCAGATTTATGCTCAAAACCAAAAACTATCAAAATTGTTTTATATGTTTCAGAATTTTAGAAACTTGAGACCTAGAATCAAATACTAATAATATTATGCCATCTGCAAAAAAAAAATCTTATTTTCATGACTCCCCAACATTAGTTCCTGCAACAAAGAAGAAGATTCCAAATAATAACCCAAAGGTTCTAAGGTTAGATTAAATAACAAGGGAGTCAGAGTGCAACCCTGATAGTAGGCCCCTATAAAGTTTGAACCAAGTATGCAAAGATCCCTGGATTTTATGAAACGGGGGCGTGACCGGATGTGAGATGCGGGAGCGAGTGGAGTGAGAGCGTGAGGATGTGTGTGGGCTCTCTCCCTGTCTTTCCCCTCTGTGCAGAGGCGTATGGAGGCTGCCGCTTGGTGTTGGTGCTTGAACTGAGTTTGAACTGACGGACCTGGCTGGTTGAGCCATGCCCCCCTCCGAGCGGAGTCACGAGAGAGGAGGAGGAGTGTGCTTCCAAACGCTTACAGAGAACCGTGAGTGATACCGATGTGGCCAGGAGATGCTGAGTATACCTTGGAACAACGCAAAATTTCGCTAGAGAGAGGGAGCACACGAAGAAAAGGTCTCTGTGGCATCACTGCTGGAGGAGCCGTGAGTGTGCGGTGAGATGACCTGAGGGGAAAGTGGGACATCAGAGACAAGCTGAGCCGGAGTCTGTGGAGAAAAACCTGAGAGGTATGAGCAGTGATTCCCAGGGGGTCAGAACTGACCCAGATGGTGAGTGACTCTATTATATAAATAAATCCCTCGCTGGATGCTGGGCGGACTGGTAATTAACTACCTGAACTGTGAATAAGCCTATGCATTGAGCTCAGATAAATGGCATATAAGCAGCCCAGCAGTATGTATTGAGTACCTCTTCCTCTTTTTTTTATTTTTTTATTGGGACATTATCCAGTTGGTACTGTTTTAGCTTTATGGCTCTCAGAGACTATATTTCATGACACTCAGGAATTCCTGGAGTAATAGCCTTGTTGGTTACTATAATATATGCTTCCTTCACAGTATAAGTGTATAAGAACTATCAACATCTGATCCAATAAACCAGGTTCCCAGCAACAATAATGGTTTCATCCAGGTTTGTTCCCCTTAGTATACTAGAGCATATGGAACCCTGCTTCTCCAGCATTAGAGGCCTCTAAAATACAGAACTATAAGATTCTAGAGCTCTAGCTTTTCTGCTCAGAGGACTTTGTTATACACCAACCCAGTATTCCAGCTTTGCTTAAAATTCAGTTTAGGGGCCCAGCTCTTGACATCCCTAGGGATTAAAAGAAAAGGGAAGGGGGAAGGGAGGGAAAAGGGAAGGAACCCCCTATCTTTTTCTTCCTCGTTTCCGTACAACTTTAATAGCCATAAATACCTGTAGGACTGTGTCTTATAAAAACAGGTATGGCAACAAAAAGAAGAGGAGAAGAGCAAATGCAGCCGGAGAATGTGGGGACACAACAACTGCATTCCTCAAAGGATAAGAACCCCCAGCAGGTGGCTGCAGCAAAATTAGAAAGCTTTGTTCATACCCCGATGCAGACACCTATGAAAGGGGCTCAACAGGTAAAAATACAATAGGGGGTATCAGTGGACAGGAAAAGTCAGGGTCATTCATCAGTCATAGCATCAGCTGTTTCAACAACAAGAACTGTGAGCAGTAAAAGTATGGGGCCGACAGAGCAACATGAAGAGATACTCTCTGACCCTAATCCTATCCCTGAGAAAGAACCGACACTGAAGGATGTACTCCAGGCTGTAAATGCATGCAAGCTTTCATTAGGGGAATTATGTGACCAACTGAAGGGGGTAAAGGAGGATTTGATACGGGTCAGACAAGATCTACAAAAAACAGCAGAAAGAACAACAGTCCTGGAAGGGAGGATAAGCCAAATAGAAGACAATATGTACCCATTAAGACATGATGTTAAAAATATGAAAGATC
Organism: Aquarana catesbeiana; assembly: GCF_042186555.1. Classification (NCBI taxonomy): domain Eukaryota; kingdom Metazoa; phylum Chordata; class Amphibia; order Anura; family Ranidae; genus Aquarana; species Aquarana catesbeiana. The sequence goes on along the minus strand of NC_133336.1, from coordinate 54,291,735 downwards.
AGATGAGTACATATGCCTCAAAAATGGATGAGATGGAGAATAGGCTCCGAAGAGATAATGTGAGACTGGTGGGGCTGCCTGAAAGGAGTAAGGGTTCTGACCCTATAGATTTCTTAGAAAAATGGTTCATTGAAGTTTTTGGAAAAGAGACATTTTCGCCGTTGTTTTCAATCGAAAGAGCACACAGGAGGATACCCAAGACCAATATTGATGAAATTACCTAATTACAAAGACAAAGTGATACTCCTACGGAAGGCAAGGGAGGCGGGGAATTTTCTATAAGGGAAGTAAGGTCTCGTTCTATTCAGACTTTTCGCCAGACTTTCAGAAGCACAGAGCAGCTTTTTCTGAGATAAAGCGCTCCTTACAAAAATTTAAGATGACATATGCACTGCTTTATCCAGCATGGCTACGAGTAGTAGCACTGGGAGGAATACAGATTTTTGATATGACTGGAGCAGCAATGTGGTTGGAGGACAATAAGGAGAAACTGCAGATAAACTGAGGGAGGGAGGAGGATTAGAAGGGAAGGAAAGGAGGGTAATGGTTAAAATGTTTGAATTTGTTGAGTGAGGGGAGGGGAAGGGAGATAAACTTGTGTGGTTGAATTTTTTTCTCTTCTCTTCTCCTCCTCTTACCTCCTCCTCTCCTTTTTAAATTGAAATATGGATTAATTGACTAGGGGGAGGAGACACACGAGGAATGGGTTTGGTTTTGTCACTATATGGAAGAGAGGGATGTATTTTTAAAAAATGTTTTATTATTGTTTTCTCTGATGTTGATAGGAAAGGGGAGTAGGGGAGAAATAGGAAAGTATGTTGCACTGAAAGGTTATGAATTGGTCACAAAAAAGCCCCTTAGGGTACACCTTGATAGGTGGAGGGGGGGGCAGAGGGGGGGAGGGAGAGGGGTGGCTGGGTGGGTAGGGTGGGGGACAGACAAAGTGGGGGGGTGGGAATAGAGGAATAGTTTACTCACAAATAGAGGAGGAATGTAAACTGAATGTTACACTAACAATGAAATGTATACTTGAAATTAATATAATAGAGAAATGTACACAGGGGTTACAACACAGTGCACATGGAATTAATGGTAGAAACAACAGAGATGGTTTGAATTTCACATGAACTAATTTTTAAATTTTCACTCTCAATTGATTCTTATACCTTCCTTGATCTTAGATGCAGGCTAAACTCAATGTCAGGGGAATGGGCAACCCAGTTAAAAAAGCAGCAGTGTTTTCCATACTGGAAAGACATGTAATAGGGCTGGCCTGTCTGTAGGAAACACACTTAACAAAACACGCAATAACACAACTAGAGAGTAGGAGGTATCAGACTCAATACCATTGTGTATATTCTTCCTATTCTAGAGGGGTGAGTGTTATGGTGAGAACAGGGGTGGCTTTTTCCTGCATACAGATCAGCATTGATGAGATGGGTCGATTTGTTTTCCTCCAATGCCTAGAAAACAAATTGTATGTTGTGGCAAATATATATATCCCCCCACCCTTTAAAATGGAGGTTATGTATAGATTAACTGAATTTTTGTTAGATAAGGAGGACGCACCGATAATAATAGTAGGTCACTTTAATGAAGTCCTAGATAAAAAGGTTGATAGGTTCCCCTCTCGAATATAGAAAAGAGCCGATTAAGTCAATTCCTGGAGGAAGTGGAACTGATGGATAACTGGAAAGCACGAAATCCAGACACTCAACAATATTCCTGTTTTTCAGGTACTCATTCCACGCTCTCCAGGATAGATATGGCTTTAGTAAATGCAAGAGCACTACAAACTACTAAACCACTCGGACCACTCACCATTGGTGCTGGTATTGAACTAAGTGGGAAAAAGAACTCAGAGGACTTGGAAAATAAGCCCATTTTGGCTTGAAATTATTAAGAAATCAGATGAGGTCCTCCCTAAACTGAAAGAGTTTGTAGAGTTCAATGAAGGCACAGCATCGGCTGGGATCCTTTGGGACACTTTAAAGGCATTCCTTAGAGGTATACTGATTCAGCAGGTGGCAAAATTCAACAGGGAATCAAGGGAATGGTTGGAAAGTATCAGAACAGAGGTAATGATGGCCGAAAATAACTACAATCAGGTCCATAAATATTGGGACATCGACACAATTCTAATCTTTTTGGCTCTATACACCACCACAATGGATTTGAAATGAAACAATGAAGATGTGCTTTAACTGCAGACTTTCAGCTTTAATTTGAGGGTATTTACATCCAAATTAGGTGAACAGTGTAGGAATTACAACAGTTTGTATATGTGCCTCCCACTTTTTAAGGGACCAAAAGTAATGGCACAGATTAACAATCATCCATCAAACTTTCACTTTTTAATACTTGGTTTCAAATCCTTTGCAGTCAATTACAGCCTGAAGTCTGGAATGCATAGACATCACCAGACGCTGTGTTTCATCCCTGGTGATACTCTGCCAGGCCTCTACTGCAACTGTCTTCAGTTCCTGCTTGTTCTCCCTTCAGTTTTGTCTTCAGCAAGTCAAATGCATGCTCAATCGGATTCAGGTCAGGTGATTGACTTGGCCATTGGATAACATTCCACTTCTTTCCCTTAAAAAACTCTTTGGTTGCTTTCGCAATATGCTTCGGGTCATTGTCCATTTGCACTGTGAAGCGCCGTCCAATGAGTTCTGAAGCATTTTGCTAAATATGAGCAGATAATATTGCCCGAAACACTTAAACACTTCAGAATTCACCCTGCTGCTTTTGTCAGCAGTCACATCATCAATAAATACAAGAGAACCAGTTCCATTGGCAGCCATACATGCCCACGCCATGACACTACCACTACCATGCTTCACTAATGAGGTGGTATGCTTTGGATCATGAGCAGTTCCTTTCCTTCTCCATACTCTTCTCTTCCCATCTCTCTGGTACAAGTTGATCTTGGTCTCATCTGTCCATAGGATGTTGTTCCAGAACTGTGAAGGCTTTTTTAGATGTTGCTTGGCAAACTCTAATCTGGTCTTCCTGTTTTTGAGGCTCACCAATGGTTTACATCTTGTGGTGAACCCTCTGTATTCACTCTGGTGAAGTCTTCTCTTGATTGTTGACATTAACACACATACACCTACCTCCTGGAGAGTGTTCTTGATCTGGCCAACTGTTGTGAAGGATGTTTTCTTCACCAGAGAAAGAATTCTTCGGTCATCCACAAAAGTTGTTTTCCATGGTCTTCTGGGTCTTTTGGTGTTTCTGAGCTTACCGGTGCATTCTTTCTTTTTAAGGATGTTCCAAACCGTTGATTTGACCACACCTAATGTTTTTACTATCTCTCTGATGGGTTTGTTTTGTCCTTCAGCCTAATGATGGCTTGCTTCACTGATAGTGACAGCTCTTTGGATCTCATATTGAGAGTTGACAGCAACAGATTCCAAATGCAAATAGCACACTTGAAATGAACTCTGGACCTTTTATCTGTTCCTAGTAAATGGGATAATGAGGGAATAACACACCTGGCTATTGAACAGCTAAGCAGCCTATTGTCCCATTACTTTTGGTCCCTTAAAAAGTGGGAGGCACATAAACAAACTGTTGTAATTCCTACACCGTTCTACTGATTTGGATGTAAATACCCTCAAATTAAAGCTGAAAGTCCGCAGTTAAAGCACATATTGTTCGTTTCATTTCAAATCCACTGTGGTGGTGTATAGAGCCAAAAAGATTAGAATTGTGTCGATGTTCCAATATTTATGGACCTGACTGTATGTAAGCGATCCATCTCCGGAAAAAAAAAAATATGGCTAAATAAACAACAAGACTATAAGATAGCTATTATTAGGAAGGTTGAGAATAGGCGACTTTTCCAGAAACAATGCTCCTTTTGAGAAGGGAAAAATGTGGGTCGAATGCTGGCACAACTGGTGAAATCCAACTCTCCCCCCTCTACTATACCTACAATTAAGCTAACAGGAGGAAAGATTACATCTCTCATCTCAGAGATTATAGACACATTTAGTGACTATTATAGAAAATTGTATACATCGCAGAGGAGGGAGAGATGGATAAATTCCTGAGGAATCTGGAGATACCGTCCATTTCACAAGAAGATAGAGAGGACTTGGAGGCTCCAATAACCATTGGAGAACTTTAACAGGCAGTAGCCGGAATTGCGAATCAGAAATCCCCTGGTCCGGATGGGCTCCCGACAGAGATATACAAATATTATGGAGAAATATTACTTCCAGAGCTGCTTGGAGCACTGAGGGGGGTGGTGGAGGAGGGGAGACTGCCGACCTCGATGCTTGAAGCGACTATTATAGTGATACATAAAGAAGGGAAAGACCCCTTAGATGCAGCTTTATATAGACCAAGCTCTTTGTTGTGCTCTGATGCTAAAATAATAGCTAAGGTCCTGGCAGCCAGGTTGAATAGGTATTCCCAAAAGTATTCACCCAGACCAAATGGGATTTGCTGCCAATAGATCCTCCAGTATGAATATTAGAAGGACATCCCTGAACCTGCAGATCCCGTCAGACAACAAGGGAGCAAAAACTGTGCTGTCACTGGATGTGACCAAAGCCTTTGATAGCCTGGACTGGGGATATGTCTGGCGGGTTCTGGAGGAATTTGGATTTGGGCCTTCTTTTATAGGTTGGATGAAAATGCTATATAATGATCCGAGTGCTAAAGTTAGAATTAACAATGAATACTCGGATAAGATTCAATTAAAAAGAGGGACTAGACAGGGATGCCCATTCTCTCCCTTGCTCTTTGCTCTCGCAATGGAACCATTGGCAATAGCAATAAGATTGTGCTCTGAGATAAAAGGATTCCAGCGGAGGACAGGGGAGGATGTCCTTCTTTTCTTGGGAGACACTGGGCAATCTTTAAATAAAGGTGTGAATATTGTGGAGGAATTCTGAATATTTTCTGGATTAGTGATAAATTGAGAGAAGTCGGAGCTCCTATCGGTGGACCCTATGAGTAACCCAATTATTTCTGGAATGCACCAATTAGTGGTAGTAGATACACTGAAATAATTGGGGATACTTTTGATGAGAGATCCTAACCAGTATATTAGTCAGGGGAGTTGCTAGGTGGCAAAAACGCGCTGACATACTCTGACCTACATACACTGACGGTAGTGACACACACTGACCTACCTGATCAGGAGACTTCATGTGTCCTGCAGCAGCAGCTCAGCTGTGGTGTGCGGTGCGCGCCCATCATCACAGCAGGCAACCCGATGAGAGGAGGAGAAGAGGAGAGTCGAGCGGGGATCTCACGCGGTGGCCGCATTGTATTTCCCGCCTTCTGGAGCCTGCAGCGCCTATGATGGATGTCACACGTCCCGCAGTCACACCATTGGACCAATGGGACATCCATCAGCGCTGCAGGCTCCAGAAGGCGGGGCACCACTGATATTAGTAATAATATAACACCATTATTGACTAAATTTAAACAAAAAGTTAATATTTGGAAGTGGTTCCCCCTGTCAGTAGCAGGCCAATGCAGCCTGATAAAAATAATATGGATGTGTACGTGTTACATAACTCCCCAGTGTGGATATGTAAAAAATGGTTTAAAAAAAAAAATTTAAACCCTTTTCAGAGAATTGATCTGGAAAGGAGGACAGGCTCGGCTGCAAACACTGCAGCTCCCGATCGGGGGAAGGGGGCTTGGTGGTACCTCACACCGAGAGCTATTATCTGGTAGCACAGCTGCAACAGTTAAGGGGATGTGATAACTTGGGAGGAGGAGGTGCAAATGGGAGAATAATTCTCTCAGGGCCTCTGCATAACACACTAGTGGAGGCGTTGGAAGCGGAATCTTTTTATTATAAGAACTCTACAACAAAAATGGTAATAAAAGTTTGGAAAACAGCTGATGGGGAACTCAGGGATATTTGAATATACCCCCCTATGGAACAATAAGAACCTAAAGGAGTTGTTGCCAATAGGAAAGGTTAAAGAGTGGGAAACACAAGGCATAAATAGATTGGCTCAGTTATACGAAGGGAATACTTTAAAAACCTTCTTGGAATTAAGAATAGAATATAATATACCATATCACTCATTTTATAGATATTTACAGATTAGACACACTTTAGAAGCCCGATTTAGGGTCCAAGCATTAATATGGAATAAAATCCCTCTTTTAAAAGATATTTAAAGCGGATACAACCAAGGGGCTTATTCCTGAATTATATGGACAGCTGCACAATGGAGATACGTCTGGTTTGGCTCTCCGTAATAATAATAGGGAGAGACGGGAAGCGGACATAGGGAAAATAATGCAGGAACGGTGGAAGAGAATATTGGAGATGGGACCTAAGATATCGGTATCCCCCTCACAGAAAGTGTCTCACTTGATGCTGATACACAGAGCCTATTTACACTCCTAAAAAGCTATTCATGTACTGTAGGAGACTTGATGCGAAATGCCCCAGATGCCAGGAGACCGGAGACCTCATACATATGGTGCTGAGATGCCCAAAGTTGTTCCGTTATTGGGAGGGGGTCCTTGACACCATAAATGGGATCTATGGCACAATCTTTGGTCTGGAGGCTAAGCTCTGCGTGTTGGAATACAAGGAGAAAGCAGGGGAAGGAGAGAGCACGACAGTAGCAATATTAAGATGCTTATTCAAAGCTAGAAAACTGATTGTGCTGAGATAGCAGTCAAGGAAACCCCCGGCAGTAAGTGAATGGATTAATACCATAAATGAAACTATATGGAAAGAAAAAGCAGTCTATATAAAGAGAGTAAACCTTAGGGAATTTGAAAAGATGTGGAGAGCGTGGTTGGTGAGAACAGGCTCCCCCTCTTAGTGGGTTAAAGTTAGAGCAAGATCTTTGAATTATTAACAAGAAAAGGGATAAGATGGAAAGGTATTCTCTGGATAAACTAATACTAGCACGATGGAACATTACATCATAACAAATTCCAAAACTAAGATAAAAGATGTTGTAACAACTGCTGCAAAATATAGACCAAAATAGGTAGCTAGCATAGTTATATATATACAGTGAGTATTTCTCTATTAGGCAAGGGAGTGAGAAAGAGGAGGGAGAGCGGGATAAGCTTGCTGACAAATTTAACAATGTTAGGGAAAGAAATTATACTGGATAAATACTCTACCTGGAATGCCCATGTTGTTTTTAAAGATATTTTATATTGGAAAAAATAATGAATAAAAAATAAATAATTAAAAAAAAAAAGTATGCAAAGATCCCTATAAATACATTTTGGCAGAAGGAATAGAGTATATAGTTTGCAAAAAAAATCATAAAATTTTCCCTAAAACTCCATGTGATACAGAACACGCCATAGCCATTGCCAATTTACATTATCAAAGGCCTTATTCGCGTCCAATGCCAACAATGCCATAGAACGTGAAGAAGGACTCCCTTCGTGTAGATTGTCCAAAACTATCAATAATTTTGTATCATTTGTAGCAGTAAGACCTACCCATTACAAAGCATGTCTGACATGGTGATATCAATTCTGGAAGCAATGTTGCCAACCTCTTTGCCATTATTTTTAATAGCATTTTCACATTCTGATTTAACAAAGATCTTTACCTTAATATATAAGAATATAAGCACCTGTAGAAGGATATGTTTTTTTCAAGAATATATTAAAACAGGTTACTCAAGGGGATCGTTAAATTCTCCAATTATATTTTATAAAATTCAAGGTTGAAGCTGTCTGGACCAGAGGCTTTATTAGAAGAAGAATATTTTATTGTTTTTGGTATTTATTTTACTATATTCTTCACATTAAAAAAAAATCACCCTCTGACCAAGTTGAAAGGTCAGTTTGGTCTAAAAAGACATCAGCTTGCGGATTGGGACATGCAGCAGTATATAAATTTGTATAGTATCATTTCAAAATTTCAAGGTTTATTTCTGGGTTTGATTGTACCTGACCATGTTTGTCTATAAAGTGGGTGGCATGGGCCCCCTGTCTTTTCCCTCTCATTTACACTTTACCAATAAAAGACCAGATTTATTTCCAAATCTAAAAAAAATTGCTTCTTTCCAAGATCTAATATAAACATATTGAGCAAGCCAATCATCATATAACTGCCTTGCTTGAATACAGTTTATTCCATTTGCCTCAGTTGGGCATTGATCAATTTATACATGCCACCATATGTATCTAGTGATAGTTTGAGAGATAGCATACACTAACATTTTGCCCCAAAGGACTGTCTTTGCGATCTGCCAGTAGAACATGGGTTGTTTTTACTATTTAAAAAGCTCACCTTGTTATTTTCCATGCCTTGTTTTCCTAATGCATTCCGAAACTCTTTGAGAACATTTTCATAGTCAAGTTTGTTTTTCTTAAAGTAATTTTTGAAGGCACTCTAAAAACAAAAAATGAACACAGTAAAGGCCAGTTTTAAGCAGCAATTATTAATGACAGACATAACATGAACAACCCCCAATAGAGCCAGCCATTAAAAGTTACAGATGAACGGCCATCACTGGCATTGGGCCAAACAGCCTATATAAGCTGGATTGTGACATGAACAGATTGCTGAGTGGTCTTTAGCTAGTTCCTGGTTTGCCCGTGTTCTGACTTGCTATATTTAACTTCCTGTGCACAACTTGACCTGCCTCTGATCTGTCTTTGGATCCTTGCCTACCTATTGTGATCTTGGCTTGAACCCTGACTCAGCTTCTGCCTGTATTTTGCTGCCTGGCTGTGAACTGACTCCGGCTTGTATCTTGCCCCTGCCTGTTGTTCCTATACCTTGCTGCCCAGTTGTTAATGACCTTTTAGTGTGTGTCCTGGCTTCACTCCTGTTCACTGCTCAAATGTAACCCTGTACAGGTCTTTGGTCTATGTCTGGTGATCCATGGTCATCAGGATCCTCACACCTTCTGCACTACTACCAGGGGTGTTGGACAAGAGGTGCAAGAGAAGTCCCCTCTTCAGCTTGATCTCCTCAAGGCATGTGACACCATCACCCACAAGGCATGTGACACCATCACCAGTAAGGAGGCTTGGGAAAAAATGGAGCCAATTAAACACACATTTCAGCTGTCTCTACTGATCTTTTTTGTGGTTTTATGTGTTTTTTCACAGAAGGTAACTATATCTAGGCAGCTTTTCATAATATGATCAGTTTCAATTAGGCAGGCTTGTGGCTGGTTCTTTGGAAAATGTTAGTTGTCGCAGGTCCTGGCAGCTGATACTTTGATCTTTGGACCACAGAGGTTAGTGTAACTAATGTCATTCCACCCTTCTAACCCAAAACGAGATATTTGTTCTTCCTGGATGTGTTCTTTAAAGCTGCACAGTAATACAGGTTGGAATTGAACTGGTCGCCAATCACAGTCACTGCCTTTCCTCCACTTTTATAAAAGAGCCCTTGTCATACTAAATTAGTTGCAAATACCTTTATTCTTGGATTCAGAATTCTCAGGACTATTTCAGTGCCTTTGTTTTCACACTTATCAAGTAGTTTCATTATCTCAGATTCTTGCTGCATGTTTCCTAGTCCCAGAAGGGTATCCCTATGAGGGAAAGAAACCAAACAGTTAGAAGTTATGGCAGGAAAGTTATATGTCTTTATATAATCAGCAAAAAACTTAAAGTGGACAGCAAAAAAAATTAAAGGAGAAGTGTGGGACTCACCTCCATGCTGCAATTGTCCCCTGCCAAATTGAAACCCAAGAACTGAGCAATCACATGACCATTGATCGCTCCATTCTTGGTCCACTCTGAGCAGAGAGCAGTGACTGTTAGTCTCCGCTCTTTGCTCTGCCCCTCCAGCTCTCACCTAAACACTGGGCTGAGGAGTGGTGTGCTGAGAGGCTGAGCCAGCTGCCAGTCAGGCATCTAGGTTGATGCCGACATTATTGTTGGGATCCTTCATACGGAGCGGCTTTGTGAGTTCAGTGCCTGACCTCACAAATGCGCTTCTGGAAGAATGGTCAAATATTCCCATAGACACACTCCTAAACCTTGTGGACAGCCTTCCCAGAAGAGCTGAAGCTGTTATAGGTGCAAAGGGTGGGCCAACGCAATATTGAACCCTATGGACAAAGACTAGGATGCCATTAAAATTCATGTGTGTGTAAAGGCAGGCGTCTCAATACTTTTGGTAATATAGCATATGTATAATCTTGTGATGTTAAAATTTTCAGGGAAAAGAACAGATACAATCATCTATATAGCAAAGATATCCAAGTCTCAGTAACAAACTCTAAACATTGTAACAGAATATACATTGTTTGGCATATTATGACGTATATGAGGTTCTATTTAAAAATTAAAAAAACATTTGAAAAGCAACTATCGATGCATGTGGTAAATTATTTTCAAAACAAATGACAGGAGTTACATCATTGTTATTATTTGGTTGCAAAAATATAAAGTAATGGCTTCCAACTTTGGGCCAACCACAATAACAAACAGTAAATCTGCAAGCTGTTCACAGGCCTAATCGTCTTCACTGCAAGCAGAGTAATGTGATCCAAATGCAGGGGTAAGTGGAGGCAATGTTATATTATATTCATAAACAATGTATTTCAACTTAATTTAACTCAGCTTTGTCCAACCTCGGATACCCAACTCAATGCCAAACTACAGTGGTGGGCCACAAGGAGCACAGTAGGATCTGGTCTCCAATCCCTCTAAATCTAGTAAGCAGAGTACACTCAGTATCCATAGGACTTTATTCCACAGCCACTATGGGTCTTACACATCCTGATTAGACAACCATATCCACCTAAAGTCTACCTGACAATCTCAGCACCCTTGTCAAGCTCATAGCAGACCAAGATCAACTCTTCCCCAAAGTCAAAATATTTGCACCCTCTCTGGTCAATAATGTAACCTCTGGTACCTCTAGTGTGGGGTGCAACTTTTTCCCCTGTGTGTTATCTATTTGTAGCACCCACTACCTTAGGAAGGTAGGTGCTAGAGTAGTGGGTTTGTTTTGTGCTGTTAGCGCAGGTAAATTTAGGCAGGCCTATGCTGTGAGCTAAGCCTGTTTGTTTTGATCTGGGGGCAGGGTAGTGGTTTAGTGTAGCAGCAGGTGACTGACATGTGCTCTTGGGCGTCTCCTCTGGTTTTCAGAAGGTTCTGGAAAAGAGGCAGGGCAGAGAGCTGGAGTGACATGGAGTGTATGTGGGAGCCCTGACCAATCCCCAACTAGAACTGACAGGGGGCAGGCCTCCTATATATACCCATGGTCAGCCTGCTGTGGGAGGAGTTGTCGGATGAAAGAATTGAATGATGGAGTGTTATGCACCCTACACACGGTCGGACATTGATCGGACATTCCGACAACAAAATCCATGGATTTTTTCCGACGGATGTTGGCTCAAACTTGTCTTGCATACACACGGTCACACAAAGTTGTCGGAAAATCCGATCGTTCTGAACGCGGTGACGTAATACACGTATGTCGGGACTATAAACGAGGCAGTAGCCAATAGCTTTCGTCTCTTAATTTATTCTGAGCATGCGTGGCACTTTGTGCGTCAGATTTGTGTACACACAATCGGAATTTCCGACAACGGATTTTGTTGTGGGAAAATTTTATAGCAAGCTCCCAAACTTTGTGTGTCGGAAATTCCGATGGAAAATGTGTGATGGAGCCTACACACGGTCGGAATTTCCAACAACAAGGTCCTATCACACATTTTCCATCAGAAAATCTGACTGTGTGTACAGGGCATATGACTGTTGTGGTCTAAGGGAACCCCCTCCTGGGGGGGAGGTGAACTCAGGCCTGAAGCTTGGGAGCCTCTCTTTACACGGTCATTGAGAGGTGTTCTGGCACAGGAGCAGGAGGAGGACAGTTGGGAGCACTGCCAGGCAAGTCATTTTGGGAGGGATCCATGCCGGGAGCTGTGAGTGAGAAGCACAGTGAGAAGCTCTGGGAGACATGCCAGGATTTGGATGTGGAGCCAGAGGGAGAGACTGTGGTTTTGTTTTCGAGTCAAGTCATTGCAGCCAGGAGGGCTGGCAGGATTTGCATTGGACATGATGGGAGCAGTAGTCCACCAAGGATCAGTTAGCACAATTATCTTCTTCATCTAAAATGGTTTGCTACTAGGAAAATGTTAGGACTTATTTAGAGTGAGGCCTAGCCATGTGCTAACGGTGACAGGAATCTGCAACTGGACAGTAAGGAAAGCAAGTGATCTCAAGTAGTGTGCTGGAGGAGATGTGAAGTAGCAGAGACTGTCAGTTTAGATTCAACTACATTTATTTCCATTACTAAAGATTCATCATTTGGGCATCCCATGTCCCTTTTCCCCATCCAAGTTTAATCCCCTAATAAAAACAACAAAAACAAGCAAGAGACTGTTCATTGACTGGAAAAGTGTGCCTAAAATGGACACCAGCGGGGTGATGTGTGGATGCTAGAACAAGCAGCGACAGGGGCACCGCTACATATTTAATGAAAACAAAATATAAATAAAATAGACGATAATCTATTCTTATATGCTAACTATAAATTACTAGGTTTCATTTTAATTTTATTTTAAAAAAGAAGTATTTTTTTTCAGAATTATACTTACCTAGGTGGATACAGTCTCAGTCTGAGGCTGCATCTGTACCCGGCCAGCTCTAACACTGAGAACCGAGAGGTCAAACATCACTGATCGCTCAGTTCTCAGGGCTCCCTTTACAAAGAGCTGGTGACTGTCAGTCACCGGCTCTCTGCTCTGCCCCCCACCCCCACTCACTGGAGCACTGGGCTGTAGAGGGGTGGGAGCGGGTGGCTCAGCGGCTCCTTGAGAGGCTGAGCCAGGTGCAAGTCTAGGCATGTGGGTTGATCCCGACCATATGGTCGTTATCTTTCCCCAGCCTGGACTGAATCTTTGACGTCAGCCGACAGCGGGCTTCAGCCTGCTATCAGCGGAAAAGAGGTCACACCACAGGATAAGTACAGCCAAACGAGCTTTGGCTGTACTTCTACTTTAATTTAGTGTTTAACCCCTTTCCACCAGCCACAGCATCCCTTTAACTGGGTCTTTACACTGGGGGAAGGGGGGCAAGAAGGACTGCCCAATTATCTGACCATTGTGATTGGCTGTTAAATGATCAGGAGTCAGTCCTGCCACCTCCCAATCATTACTAGAGAATGGGAGCTGCCTCCAATAGCTTGGCCGCTGTGCATAGCGAGCATGCTCTCAGAACAGAAAGCTTAGCCATACATAGAAGCATATGTGCAAAGTATGGGCATTACCGAACACCCTCTTTACTGCTCTCCTCATCGTTTGCTCTACAACTTTGGATTTCCCCTTATTTTCTTTCTAGATGATATCATCACCATGACAAACACAGGAATTAATTATCTAAGGGGGACGCAGAGATATGTTAACTGTTTATCTAAAACTAAAAAAACAGGATTTGCCTAGAGATATACTTTTCATTTTCAGCTACTACAGACATGCAGCTGACAACCCCAGATAAGTCATGGGTTGGACTGAGTCCAGCTGAACCATTTACTGGAAATTCTCTGAATACATGTAAACCTCCAAGCTGTAGCCTCAACAAATGAACCCCAGTGTAAGCCACGATATCAAAGAAACAATAGAAATATGCAAACTGTTAGGCCGGATGCATCACTCTGCGCTGGGGAACCAGGCACAGCCTGTGACACTGTTACCAATTTACTGATTATTCTGATCTTGGACTTTTCAGAACAGTCCAGTTCTCTGCCCCTGCTGTTCTAGTACAATAAGGTATTTATTGTATTATTTCAATACAAGTACAAATAATTATTAAACTTAGTAGTAATGTGCTGCCCCAGTTTTCCCATCTGCACAAATCTCCCCCCACCTGCTCTCCTCTCTGCACAAATCTCTCCCCACCTGCTCTCCTCTCTGCACAAATCTCTCCCCACCTGCTCTCCTCTCTGCACAAATCTGGGCTGGATCAGTGAGCATGTGACCACATTGATTGGCTGTCACAGTGGTCACATGATCAGGGGCCAGACCATTAGTGGTGACCAAGACACAGCTCAGACTGTGTTCGCCACAGAAACCCTGGCTGCCCAGCAACACCTATGTGCAGGTTGTGGGCGTTAAAGTCCACCCTTTTGCCACAACACATACATGATATTACCAAAATTATTAGGACATCTGCCTTTAAACGCACATGAACTAATGGCATCCCTGTCTTATTCCGTAGGGTTCAATATTGAGTTGGCCCACCCTTTGCAACTATAACAGCTTAAACTGAGAATGCTGTCCACAAGGTTTAGGAGTGCATCTATGGGAATGTTTGACCATTCTTCCAGAAGCACATTTGTGAGGTCAGTAACTGATGTTGGACGAGAAGGCTTGGCTCGCAGCCTCTGCTCTGCTCTAATTTATCCGAAAGGTGTTCTACTGGGTTGAGGTCAGGACCAGGCCAGTCAAGTTCCTCCACCCCAAACTCACTCATCCATGTCTTTATGGACCATGTTTGAGCACTGGTGTGCAGTCATGTTGGAAAAGCAAGGGGCTATCCCCAAACTGTTCCCACAAAGTTGGGAGCATGAAATTATCCAAAATGTCTTGGTATGCTGACGCCTTAAGAGTTCCCTTCACTGTAACTAAGGGACCAAGCCCAACCCCTAAAAAACAACCCCACACCATAATCCCCCCTCCACTAAATGATTTTGACCAGAACACAAAGCAAGGTCAATAAAGACATGGATGAGCGAACACCTTTGGGATGAATTTGAACGGAGACTGGGAGTCAGGCCTTCTTGTCCACATCAGTGCCTGACCTCACAAATGCGCTTCTGAAACAATGGTCAAACATACCCATAGACACACTCCTAAACCTTGTGGTGAGCCTTCCGAGAACGGTATAAAGGAGGGGGGAGTTTGGGACTTTAAAAGAGGCACAAAAAGGAACCGGATGTAGAAGGATCATTTATTATACAGCCATAAATATGTCATGATATAACCAAAATAGATATCACAGTAAAAATAGTAGTTGCATGAACTTAGATACAACACAAGATTAAACATAAACCACAGAGTGTTGTGTGGTACCATTGCCAATGTTGCTCCAAGTACAGAATAGTATAAAACATATTAACAAGGAATAAATGTCCACACAGATGAAGTCATTAGGGTATGCATCTTTGTAAGCTCTATGCGTTTCGGGGGATAAATACCACCTCATCAGGAGCTGATGCGTATGACAGTTCTGTAGAAAAAATTACGGTATATAGAACGTTGAACATATAAAGAAAAAAGGGGGCCATGGGAGGGGAGATGTTCAACCCCCTACTCGACATGTCACAGCGGAATTCTGAGAGGCCAGGAAGCATCACAAATGTCTCCGCTGGGAGCTGAGGTGGGAAGGGCCCCCTGGACAGAGCACAACCACAACTCATGCTATCGTGGTTGGTAGTGTCTATTGTTCACTCCAAGGTGTCTGTGAAAAATAGCTAAAGTAGATACATGGTAGAATAACTATATATATATATATATATATATATATATATATATATATATATATATATATATATATATATATATATATATATATATATATATATATATATATATATATATATATTTATTAATAGAAAGTGAATAGTGACAACCACTTGGAGAAAAAATAGTGGGTGTGTGATAGCCATAGAGTGAGCAGCATAGCTAAGTGCAGAGAAATTGGAAAAGGTAGAGAAGATAGAAGTGCAATATAACCTCCCAGATTAACTGGGAGAAGAATAATGGTGTGAAAACAAAATTGTAACCCCACAGATTGTGGGAAAAGTACCTGTGTAATTCCAATACAAGAGTGTAAAGAGCTGCAACCACAAAAGCTGAGAAAACCAAACCAGATGGGGATATTTGTAGGCAGCTATCCGCCCGGGGGCCAACCCACCAGCGTCACGCTGGTATGGTACAATTGGAAGAGCACTTCTGCCCGAACCTTCGCAGAACAGTTGAAGCTGTCATAGCTGCAAAGGGTGGGCCAACTCAATATTGAACCCTACGGACCAAGACTAGGATGCAATTAAACTTCATGTGCGTGTAAAGGCAGGCATCCCATTCTTTTGGTAATATAGTGTATGTGTTAAGCTGGCCGCAACAGGTTTAGTTCTCTAAAATGTAGCACGGCCATTCTCAGCCAGGGTTTCTCCAGAGGTTGCTGGGAGTTACTTGAGCTGTGGCTGATTGACTATCTATTTGATGGTGCCTGCATAAATCTGGCGCCAATGCCACTTGAAAGAGCCAGTGGGCTTTTTTTCTGCTGGAATGCAGCGGAACGGCGTTCTGGCACCTATGGCAGCCCTTTCTGCTCTGACCTGTCATGTAACACATTAGCCGGTAGAGGAAGTTTTCTGCACAACTTACTTCCTCTGCCGGACTTCCTCTACTAGCACAGAGAAGAGCTGGGGAGGGGGGGGGGGGGGGGGGTTAGCAAAGAGGAGAGCTGGGGGGTAGGGATTTAGGGATTTAGGCAGAGAGGGAATTTTGGGGATGGGGAATTTTGCAGATAGGAGAACTGGGAAAGTGTGTGGGGAGGGGGGGATTTTTGCAGATAGGGGAGCTGGGGCAAATTAAGCAGAGAGGAGAGCAGGTGGGGGGAGATTTGTGCAGAGAGGAGAGCAGGTAGGGGGAGATTTGTGTAGAGAGCAGAGCAGGTGGGGGGAGATTTGTGCAGAGAGGAAAACTGGGAAAGGGGGAGATTTGTGCAGAGAGGAGAGCAGGTGGGGGGAGATTTGTGCAGTGAGGAGAGCAGGTGGGGGGAGATTTGTGCAGAGAGGGGAGCAGGTGGGGGGAGATTTGTGCAGAGAGGAAAACTGGGAAAGGGGGAGATTTGTGCAGAGAGGAAAACCGGGAAAGGGGGAGATTTGTGCATAGAGGAGAGCTGGGAAAGGGGGAAATTTATGCAGAGAGGAGAGCTGGGAAAGGGGGAGATTTGTGCAGAGTGGAAAACTGGGAAAGGGTGAGATTTGTGCAGAGAGGAGAGCTGGGAAAGGGGGAGATTTATGCAAAGAGGAGAGCTGGGAAAGGGGAGATGTATGCAGAGAGGAGAGCTGGTAAAGGGGGAGATTTGTGCAGAGTGGAAAAATGGGAAAGGGGGATTTCTAATTATACCATTATTTGGTGCCGCTGTACTTCTCTACCCTAAGAAAGGTGTGGTTGGGGTTGGAATTTGGGCATGGTTGGGGCGGGTTTGGGTGTGGTTGGGGGCGGGAAGTTGGCTGGGGAGGGAGAGTTCCTGCGCCTATTCTCTGAGAAAAAAAGCCCTGGGCATGACACAAATGATCTTTTTATCCATTTGTAAGGGGCGATTCTTGCCACTGATTTCCATAGTAAGATGCATTTTCCCACTCATCCTGGATGAATTGTATTTAGCAGTGGTTCCCTTAGACATGAACATTTTTTCAAAGGTTCCTTTGGGGGGGAAACATTAGGGGTTAATAACTCTGATCAGCAGGTTGTAATCCACTGATCAGAGTTATAGAATTGTTCATCAGAATCTGCTGAACAGTTCTGATATAAGCTTATGGTCAGTGACCATAAGCTTATAGGAGAGGGAGATATGAGGTCCGCACGGCGTACAGACTTGGCAACTTGCGGGCAATTTTTAGGACCTGGCAGTGAAAGGGTTAAGACAAGATGAGCAGCAAAGCACAGCTTTTGTTGAGCACTACTAATCAGGAAGCAGAGATTGCTTATGAAATAAGCAAATTTGTCTGCCCCTATAAATAGTTACAATCAATACACTAAAGCAGAGATTTTTGTTTTACACATGTATCCACACCAATAAGATAGTTTATAATAAGCTCATTTCTTTTGTGTGTTTCTAAAATTTAAGAAAAAAAAACACAGAATCTGGTGCAGCTGTGCATAGTAACCAATCAGCTTCTAACTTCAGCTTGTTCAATTAAGCCTTAAAAATAAAAATTGGAAGCTGATTGGTTTCTATACAGAGCTGCACTAGATTCTGTGTGCTCCAGTTTTAGTAATTCTCCCTCTAGTTCCACTTGGTAAAACAAAACTGAGTGGAAACATATCCACTATTGTTTTTTTATTGTATTGAATGTTTTGAGCAATGCAGCAGGAGGAGTGGTAATTCTATTTTGTGGTGTGAGCATAGACAAAGCTGAAAACAATGCTTCAGGAAATGAAATAAGAAAGCAAAGGAATATATGAATGGCTCTGGAAAATTAGATCTGCCCTATTGTCTAAATGCAAAGTCTTTGATTATAAAAAGTCTATAATATTATTAACCACTTAAGCCCCGGACCATTTGGCTGGCCAAAGACCAGAGCACTTTTTGCGTTTCGGCACTGCGTCGCTTTAACTGACAATTGCGACTTGGCTCCCAAACAAAATTGACGTCCTTTTTTCCCCACAAATAGAGCTTTCTTTTGGTGGTATTTGATCACCTCTGCAGTTTTTATTTTTTGCACTATAAACAAAAAAATAGTGACAATTTTGAAAAAAAACACATTATTTTTTACTTTTTGCTATAATAAATATCCCCAAAAAATATATAAAAAAACATTTTTTTCCTCAGTTTAGGCTGATATGTATTCTTCTACATATTTTTGGTAAAAAAGGGGATAGTTTTATGGCATTTTTATTAATATTTTTTTTTTATTAGTAATAGCGGCGATCAGCGATTTTTACATTGTGGCGGACAGATCAAACACTTTTGGTGTGATTTTGGGACCATTCACATTTATACATTGCAATTAAAAATGCATTGATTACTGTGTAAATGTGACTGGCAGTGAAGGGGTTAACCACTAGGTGGTGCTGTAGGGGTTAAGTGTGTCCTAGGGAGTGATTCTAACTGTGAGGGGGAGGGGCTGTGTGTGACACAACACTGATCACCGCTCCTGATTACAGGGAGCGGTGATCAGTGACAGTGTCACTAGGCAGAACAGGGAAATGCTTGTTTATATTAGTATTTTTCCATTTTTCCTCTCCGTAAGACGATTGCGGGTATCCCCGCGGACATTGAGTCTGAGGGACCCGTGATCACGCTCACGAAGCTCCCGGCGGGCGTGCGTGCGCCCTCAAGCCGCCTCTTAAAGGGCAACGTACAGGTACGTCATTCTGCCTGTACGTGCCCTTCTGCCGACGTATATCGCCGGGAAGCGGTTAAAAGTCTATAAAGTCTATATGTAGAATGTGTAAAAGCAACATTAGCGGCAGCTCCCCATAGAGTAAAGCAATACTCTGTAAGTAACAGAGTATTGTTACTGTTACTTTATTGCTTGGGGCCAGCTGTTGCTTTCCTATTTCGTGGACAGAAGGGGGAGCCAGACTAAGTGTAGCACCTGTCTGCTATTGCCATTTGGCTTTTTAATAAAACACAGTAGTTAACCTGCTACACTTAGTCTAGCGCCCCTTCTGTCCACGAAATAAGAAAGCAACAGCTGGCCCAATTAGCCAGACTCTAACTATAACTAAAAATATTGTTTTAGAATGACCTGATTATCCAGGTGGCAGCATGTGATTTTGCATGTGATCCTTTAATTAGATTTATCTTTCCATTGATGTGGAAATACCTGACTGTGACCACAGCCACGCCTGTGTTTTGTAAGCTGTGTATGTTTATACCAACAGTCTTGCAATTAAAATTGTGCATTTGCCTAAACTAATATTTATATAACATTCCTCTAATTATTGTTTAAAGGAAAGCATCAAAAAAGCTTTATAATAGAATGGTAGACATAAAAAAGACATGAATGATTCTTTTGTTTCACCATAAAGGACATAGGAAAGGTGTCACTTAAAGTGGGCCCTTCAGCACTAAATTGACTTCCTAGCATCCTCCTTCTCTCCCTCTTTCACAATTAACATTTAACACATTTTCCACCATGTTAATACTTTTTTTTTCTTTTACAGTTTTGCACTATCCCACTCCCTCAATCCTTGCCTGGGCGAATGTGAGCTTGTGATCGTCTGCCCGCAGCCTCTTGGGATATCCTACATCATATATCCCAAGAGGCTGTAGTTTGCAATATTTAGAGTCTGCAAAAATGACAGTTGCATCTCCATCTGTGCGTGCCTGAATTCTAGCGGCAAGCCATCAGGCGGTGATTGTAAAAATCAGGAAGAGACAGCCGACGACAGACAATCCAAAATGGTGGTGTGGGAGAAGAGCAGATCAAGGAAAACATTGTATGCAAGAAAGGTAATGCTCAACTCCATTGATTAATATGTGTGTTCCCCCTTTTCCAGAAGGATGTACCCCCCTAGGAATGAGTGAACCTGGCTGTATTTGGTTTTTGGGAGGTTTGGCAAACCCAGCATGAATTATGTGAACTACAACATTGGAATCAACTCAAGCCCAATAAAGTCTGTGGTAGGCAAAATGAGCAAATTTTTATGGCCATTTTTAAGGATAGATAGATGATTGTTCAAAAATGGCATAGGAAATTGTCCACTGCTATCAGGGACATGCAAAAATGGCTCTAAATGGCTTCAAAAAGGGTGGGCTCAGGGCACAGAGCACTGCGCCCCGAGCCCACCCACTTGTGTGACATTAGCAAATTAATATTCGCTAATGTCTTCCTGCTACTCCTCCTGAGACCCGATTTGGCCAGGGAGTCTCAGGGCCCACTTCCTGTTTGGCAGGGAAGTTAAGTCTGTCAGTTCGGCCGGAAGGAGAAGCCACGGCTGCAAGTAGGTGGGGGGGGGGGGGCAGCGGTGCCAGTGGGGGGGGGTAGGGAGGTGTGTTTGCCGCTACCCCCCAAAATATTGAGCACCAGCGACCACTGATTTCCTTTAATAAAGCCTTAGTAATGTAGAAGGCAAAATATATTAACCTGAAATCTCTATTTTAAAGCTTAAAATTTTGTAAAAGCCAGAATCTGATTGGTTGCTTTGGGTTGCTGCACCCAGTGCATAAAATACCCTCTATTGGTAGATGATAAGTGACTACATGTTAAAAGAAAGCCGTTTATGAACAGTCACACTGTAACTTTCTTTTAAATGCTGCAGATTGTACACAGGGATGTAGAAGGGGTTGCAGTTTAATTCCAATATGTATTGCTTTCTGTAATACACACCTCTTGCCTTCTGGTTTCCCAGACTGGCCATATGCTGGCTGGTCATTATAGATCAGTAAGCTTAGCAGTGTCCAACTGCTGATTTTATTTGCTTATAGATGTAGTTTTAAAAATAATAAAAACATGAATTACCTTAAAATATAACAGTTTTTTAAAATCCTTATCCCCATCTCAACTCCATTTCCTGCGGTCATCCCTTCGGCTTTGTCAACTTTGTTTTTCAAAAAGTCTTCATACCTAGATTACAAAATATAACATGAAACAAACTTAGGTTCTTGAAAATAAGTAATTGAATAAAAAATTTCTAATGTAAACCCTGGTGCCTGTGTAGGTTTTGGCTGCGAAAACATACACTGATCAGCCCTAACATTATGACCACCCACCATAACCTTCAAGGCTTGGACTCCACCAGACCACTGAAGACACGCTGTGGTATTTGGCATCAGTAGCGGATTCTTTAAGCCCTGTAAGTTGCAAGGTGGAGCCTCTATAGATCAGACTTGTCTTTCCAGCATTTCCCACAGATGCTCGATTGTATGAGATCTGGAGAATTTGGAGGCCAAGTCTACACCCCTTATATTCCCCTTATATTCATTACTGTGTTTCTCAAACATTCTTGAATTCATCAGACCAGGCCACCTTCTTCCATTGCTCCATGGTCCAGTTCTAATGCTCAAATACCCATTTGTAGATGCTTTTGGTTGTTTACACAGGTTAGCATGGGCAGCCTGACTGATCTGTGTCGCGGTTACGCAGCCCCATACACAACAAACTGCAATGCACTGTGTGTTCCAGTGGTGGCCTCTCAATACCGGGTGCACGGGCACCGTCCCCCCATCCATGTGTCCGGCCCCCTAATCTACATGTGGGGCGCCGGACGCATGGATTCCAATTGGGTTTTTTTTTTTGAAGCACATGATTAGAGCCAGAGGCTTATAAGACCCGTTTCTCGATTGGCCAAAAGGAGAAGCGTTCCAATTGGCCTAGGAGGAAGAGGAAGGGGATGCTGTGATGCCGAGTAGGAGAAGCAAGGAAGCTGCCACCCATCGCCCTCACCATAGATGGTGTAAGTGTCAGGAACCAACCAACCGACTGAATGTAGGGTGGTTGCGGGTGACCCGACCTTTGACTGTCCCCCCCCAGAAATATACCACCAGCCGCCACAGGTGTGTTCTGACACCTTTCTATCAGTACCAGCACTAACTTTTTCAGCAATTTGAGCTACAGTAGCTCTTCTATTGGATTGGTCCACACGGCCACCCTTCGCTCCATTCGTACATCAATGAGATTTGGCTGTCCATGACCTTGTCACCAGTTTTCCATTTTTTTTCTCCTTGGACCCTTTTGGTCGGTTCTGACCACTGAAAACTGGGAACATCCCTCAAGAGCTGCAGTTGTGTATTTGTTCTGGCCCAATTGTCTAGCCATTTGTCAGGGTTGGGCTCAGCACTTGTTTCTCAAAGCTGGCTGCTCAGCTGTCGGCTAATTGCCAGCTCCTATCTCTCCACAGTGACTCACCTGTTGATGATATCCTGCTTGTCAGTCCTGCCTACTTAAGCTGTCCAGTCCAGATGATCTCTACCTTCGCCTTGGTCACATCTCTAGAGACGCTCTCCTGTGTTCCTGTTACCCACTTCCGGACCGCCCATCGACGTTATACGTTCTTTGAAGGAGGATATCATTGTTATGGCAGCAGCTAGCTGCCATAACCCCGTTATCCTCCTTTTCAGAGGGCAGTCCGGTTTAAGATAAAAAGGGGTCTCTGCGGCGGATTCGCCACAAGATCACTTTTATCGGTGGTGGGAGAGGGGCCCTCCTACTGTGATTCGGTGCCCTCCGGTGCTTACCAGAGCCGTTGGAAGCGGCATAGGCGATCGCGTCCTTCTCGTGGGCTTGACATGTAGACGAGTGAGGGGAAGATGGCCCCCACCCATCTCCATATCATTGCAGGGCAGAAGCGACGTCAAAACATCACTTCCGCCCATAGCTCTTAAAGGGCCATTTTTTTTAATTGCATTTTAATGTAAATATGAGATCTGAGGTCTTTTTGACCCCAGAACTCATATTTAAGAGGTCCTGTCATGCTTTTTTCTATTACAAGGGATGTTTACATTCCTTGTAATAGGAATAAAAGTGACACAATTTTTTTCTTTTTTTTTAAAAACAGTGCCAAATTTTTTCTTTAAACGCGCCCCGTCCCGACGAGCTCGCATGCAGAAGCGAACACATACGTGAGTAGCGCCCACATATGAGAACGATGTTCAAACCACACATGTGAGGTATCGCTGCAATCGGTAGAGCAAGAGCAATAATTCTAGCCCTAGACCTCCTCTGTAACCTAAAACATGCAACCTGTAGAATTTTTTAAAGGTTGCCTATGGAGATTTTTAAGTTTGTCGCCATTCCACGAGCGGGCGCAATTTTGAAGCCTGACATGTTGGGTATCAATTTACTCGGCGTAACATTATCTTTCACAATATTAAAAAAAATTGGGCTAACTTTACTGTTGTCTTATTTTTTTAATTCCAAAAAAGTGTATTTGTTCCAAAAAAAGTGCGCTTGTAGGACCGCTGCGCAAATACGGTGTGACAGAAAGTATTGCAACGACTGCCATTTTATTTTCTAGGGTGTTAGAAAAAAAATGTATAACGTTTGGGGGTTCTAAGTAATTTTCTAAAAAAAAAATGTTTTTAACTTGTAAACAACAAATCTCAGAAAGAGGCTTGGTCCTTAAATGGTTAAAGACTTGCTTGGCTGACATTCCTTCTGGCTCCAGATCCTGCCTGCTGTTCTACTACACTCATCTCTGGCTCCCTGACGTTTTGGCTTGTCTGATTATCCATTCCGAACCCTGGCTATGTTTTGACTACGTTTACTCTGTTTATTTTTTTATTGTTATTAAACAAGTGTGATTTAACTGTACTTCTGTCTCAGTCTGATTCATGGTTTCTGACACCATTACAATTCGGCCCTTGTCAAAGTCACTTAAAATCCTTACACTTGCCCATTTTTTCTGCTTTCAATACATCAACTTCAGATACAATTTTTATTGTATTCAGCATTATTCACTTTACCTATCTGTGCAAAACAAGCTGCACAGTGGAGGAAAGTATATGTTTGTTATTTTAAAAAAAAAAAAACAAGCCTTTACAATTACTTTAATTCTGCATAAAATTTTTAACAGTGTCATTTAATGAGATGATTTATGAGGGCGTGTTTAGGGGTGGGATTAGGGGCGGGACAGGGTAGGGGTTGGGTGGGGCAACTGGTGGCGAATAACTCTCAAATGCCTGGCTAGTAGCTTTTAGCCCTGTATACATATATACGGTACACATACTGTATATACTTGCTTTATTTTTTATTCTTTTTAGAATTTGGATCACTTTTTTCAAAAAGTAGTGTAATCTAAAAATCCAAGATGTACGCAACTCTACATGTGAAGGTCTTACTTTTTTCACAACAGAAATATCTCAATCAGCATAAATTTCCATTCAAGTAAAAAATATGTTAATAAACAATTTTGACGAAAAAGCCTTTGTCACATTCCCTATCAGGTATGGAGATAAGCGCTAACAATTACCTGGTCAGAAACTTGAGGAATTCCTCCCAGAATATAGAATTCAGTCTAGACACCAATGTAGCACTTAAATCTTTTACCGCTTCGCAGATGCTAGCCATTACCTAGATTAAAAAAAATATATATAAGTTAAAGGGGAACATTACCCCTTGGATGCATTGGGTATAATTGTTTTTCCAACCACTTTTCCACTTTTTTTATATTACTTTTTTTTGGACCACTAGAACCCATCTGATGCCACTCTCGCCAAGGCTAGAATAGCATCTCTTGTGTGCTGAAGCCTACTGGGATTTGTACGTCACACACGCCACAATGCTTCAAATTCCATTCACAGCAGGTGAATGAGAATAGCCCTGGTGCAAGTCTTCAGGGGGACCCAATGGTATGTATTTGAGCCGCTCAGGCTGCTAGGAAGTGTAGTCCTGTGCCTGCTGCTGTGAGTACTGGCTGGGAAGGAGCCTGCCCACAGTCCAGACAATGACAGATAAGAGAAGAATATCCCGGGAGTCAACACATCAAAACAAGACCTGCTGTGTGTGGGGGCCAGGCTGCCTGAACTAGGAATGGGCACCCAGCACCCGATGATGTCAGGAACAAAGATGGCGGCACAGGACAAGGCACATCGCAGCAGTGAGGCAGATCATAGCAATGCTCAATCTGCTGAGCAGGTAAGTATGTAAATTAAAGACAACCCTGGATACCAGGTAACTGGGAGGAAAAAAAAATGGGGGAGTGAAGTTCCTCTTCAAGTGTGAATTATATAAAAAAGCCAAGTAGTCATTTATATTGTAAAGCTTTAAACTTGAGTACTGGTTGATGGAATGAGGTAACTATCAGCACATGCCTGGGAGTTACGTAATCATAATCAGTCGCTGACCAATTGCTGAAGACAGAAGACTCCATACTCAGAAAAAGACAGAGAGAAGACGATGGAGCATTGAGGGAGAATGAGGACATGTAATTCCTGGTGGGAGGCACGTTGGGAGGTATGTTTGCAATAATGTGCAAGTATGCTATGCATTATGGCAAGAGCCTTGAGGACACCATGTGGACAAAGTACCAATTTAAAGTGATTGTAAACCTCTGAAAAAATGAAAAAATGAACAAAGCATATTGTGAGGACCTGGATCACCTGCTAGTGGCACTGTAGTTCCTAGAGCTGAAGGATGCAGTTCCAGTGGCCACCAGCGGGTGTCTCCTAGCAGCCAGCAGATCCCAGTAATTAGGCCTAACCTGATGCTAGCTGATGGGAGACACCCGCTGGTGGCCACTGGAACTGTGATCTTTAGCCCTGGTCCCTGGAAACCACATAGCCACCAGCAGGTGATCCAGCTTCTGACACATATCCTCATATAGCATGTGATTCCTGTCAGCTCTTTTCTTACCTCTGCTATCTGACAGTTTTTCCTGACACCAGGCAATCCTTGGAGATGGCTCGCCCCCTCCACCCCACTCCAGCACACAGCAGGTGATTGAAAGCCTCTGTGCATCTGTCCTTCTGAGACTGTATGGTGGGGGGGGGGGGAGTGTTCTTTCCCTTCCCTTTGGTATTAGGTTACATTCAGTCCTGTGCTGTTCACTGTGCAGTGTGTGACCTCAGATCCCCACCCTCTGCCTTCTGGAGGCTAAGAAATACCAACTAAACTGAACTGTAGAGGAGAGAACGTTGCAGATAAACAGGTACAAAGTATGTAGAAGGATTTAGTTCATCACTTTGTATCACCTGAGTAGGCCTTAGTAGGCTTATGTATGGGGTTTATTCTCACTTTAAAGTGGTAGTATACTGCAGCTGGTGAAATTTATTTTTTTTTCTCTGCAAGGCAATGTCATCATTTGCCAGTAAGCATTGCATGCGCTTGTGACGTCACTGGCTGCATACACTCTGAATATCTCCTAAACAGTGCAAGTTTAGGAAGTATTCACAATACCCACAGGTAAGCCTTATTATAGGCTTACCTGTAGGTATAAGTGGTGTAACAGAGTTTACTACCACTTTAAGTAAAATACCAACCAGATGTATTTTTTTATAAAGCCTTCGATACATTGCGGAATAGTTACAATTTCTGCTATGTTGTTTTAGTATCTTCAACTGGGAAATGTCCCCTTGACTTCCCTTTCCAATGACACCTTGGGCATTGTTTTACACTACATATTCTGTTTTCTGTACTCTGAGCGAAACTATATATTTCTATAGAGAAGCCACTAGTGATGCCATGGCACTGTCACCAGAACATTGTTTTACAGCTGTTGTGTGGTATATCACGGTATACCATGTGATATGTCACTCTCACTCACTCTATGCATAAAATATATAGCAAATTATAGTAACGTTAAAACAATAATAAAAAATAAATAAAATAAATAAATAAATATTGTTATTATTATTATTAATAATATATACATACATACATATATATATATATATATATATAAATGTATATAAAATATATACACACACACACACAGTATCTCACAAAAGTGAGTACGCCTCTCATATTTTTGTAGATATTTTATTATATCTTTTCATGACACTGAAGAAATGATACAAAAGTGAGGACACCACTAATTGAAAATAACCAAATTAGGCCCAATTAGCCATTTTCCCTCCCCGATGTCATGTGACTCGTTAGTGTTACAAGGTCTCAGGTGTGACTGGGGAGCAGGTGTGTTAAATTTGGTATTATTGCTCTCACTCTCATACTGAAAGTTCAACATTGCACCTTATGGCAGAGAACTCTCTGAGGATCTGAAAAAAGGAATTGTTGCTCTACATAAAGATGGTTTAGGCTATAATAAGATTGCCAAGACCCTGAAACTGAGCTTTAGCATGGTGGCCAAGACCATACAGAGGTTTAACAGGACAGGTTCCACTCAGAACAGGCCTTGCCATGGTCAACCAAAGAAGTTGAGTGAACGCGCTCAGCGTCATATATAGAGGTTGTCTTTGGGAAATAGATGCATGAGTGCTGCCAACATTGCTGCAGAGGTTGAAGGGGTGGGTGCAAAAAACACAATGATTATTGCGCTAAGGTATTTCCAGCAGGCAAAGCTGTGTTGTCTGGGATGGTGAGGGAATGGTTAAAAAGTCAGGATCCTGAACATATAGTCCAAAGTTCTGACAAATGAGCAGCAGAGAGTCAATAAATAAATAAATAAAATGATGTTAGGAATGACTCCTGATAGAGGTGAAGGGTTTTTAAGGAAAGTCCATAGCCTGGGTTATTACCACAGGGAGTATAGCTGGCACAGGGAAGGGGTGGGTGGTCAGCCTGTAAGTGCTCAGACCATACACCGCACACTGCATCAAATTGGTCTACATGGCTGTCATCCCAGAAGGAAGCCTCTTCTAAAGATGATGCACAAGAAAGCCTGCAAACAGTTTGCTAAAGACAAGTAGACTAAGGACATGGATTACTGGAACGATGTCCTGTGATCTGATGAGACCAAGATAAACGTATTTGGTTCAGATGGTGTTAAGCATGTGTGGTGGCAATCAGGTGAGGAGGACAAAGACAAGTGTGTCTTGCCTACAGTCAAGCATGGTGGTGGGAATGTCATGGTCTGGGGCTGCATGAGTGCTGCCGGCACTGGGGAGCTACAGTTCATTGCGGGAACCATGAATGCAAACGTACTGTGACATACTGAAGCAGAGCATGATACCCTCTCTTCGGAGACTGGGCCACAGGGCAGTATTCCAACATGATAACGACCCAAAACACACCTCCAAGATGACCACTGCCTTGCTAAAGAAGCTGAGGGTAAAGGTGATGGACTGGTCAAGCATGTCTCCAGACCTAAACCCTATTGAGCATCTGTGGGGCATCCTCAAACAGAAGGTAGAGGTCTCTAACATCCACCAGTTCCGTGATATCATCATGGAGGAGTGGAAGAGGACTCCAATGGCAACTTGTGAAGCTCTGGTGAACTCCATGTCCAAGAGGGTTAAGGCAGTGCTGGAAAATAATGGTGGCCACACAAAATATTGACATTTTGGGCCCCATTTGGACATTTTCACTTAGGAGTGTACTGACTTTTGTTGCCAATGGTTTAGACATTAATGGCTGTGTGTTGACTTATTTTGAGGGGACAGCACATTTACACTGTTATACAAGCTGTACACTCACTACTTTACATTGTAGCAAAGTGTCATTTCTTCAGTGTTGTCACGTGAAACGTTATAATAAAATATTTACAAAAATGTCAGGGGTGTACTCACTTTTGTGAGATACTGTATGTATGTATAAAAGATCTTAAAAAATGTATATCTTAAATATATCAAGATACCTTTTGGATGTTATTGAAATAACACTGAACATCAACGCTTGGATAGGAGTTCCACATCCTTTCATTCTGAAGGATTTCCTTTAATTCCTTCTGGATTACTTCCTGTCATGAAAAATGTGAAACATTTATCAATTTGAATGACAATTGCGTGGTCATGCTACACAGTACCCAAACAAATTTTTTATCATTTTGTTCCCACAAATAGAGCTTTTTTTTGGTGGTATTTGATCACCTCTGCGATTTTTACTTTTTGCGCAACAAATAAAAAAAGACAAAAAATTTAGAAAAAAATTAAGTTTTTCTTTGTTTCTGTTAATTTTTTTGTAAATAAGTAAGTTTTCTCCTTCAATGACAAGCACTGATAGGCAGCACTGATGGACACTGATAGGCGGCACTGGTGGGCACTCATAGGCGGCACTGATGGGCACTCATAGGCGGCACTGATGGGCACTCATAGGTGGCACTGATGGGTACTTATGGGTGGCACTGATGGGTACTTATAGGTGGCACAGATGGGCACTGATGGTCACTGATAGGTGGGCACTGATGGGCACTGATGGGTGGCACTGATGACACTGATGGGTGGCACTAATGACACTGATGGGTGGCATTGCTGAGCATCACTTTTTTTTAGCTGGACCATAATGTTGCCAGACCATTTATGGGCACTGACTGGCATGTATTGTGCAAATTTTTTCATATGTGGATGGCCATGGTGTACATACCTGGCCATCAACATGTTGCCCCCTTCCCTGTTGGTCCTGGGCAGCATGATGGTGGTCCTGGGTGGGCTGCGCTGATAAACAATCAGCGCAGTCCCCCCTGTCAGGAGAGCCGCAGATCGGCTCTCCTCTACTCGCGCTTGTCAGATGCGAGTGAGGAAAAGCCAATCACCGGCTAATCCTGTTTACACTGTGATCAGCCGTGATTGGACACAGCTGATTTCGTGGTAAAGAGCCTCCGTTGGAGGCTCTTCACCGAGATCGGTGTAGTGGTGTGTCAGACTGACACACCGTACCACCTATCGCTGTGATGCGCGCCCCCACGGGTGCGCGACGGCTGTTATCCTGAAGGACGTCATATGACACCCAGTCAGGATAACTGAACCACCGGGCGGGAAGTGGTTAATTAAAACTTCTTATTACCAGTAATTATTCTGACTTCATTTGCTTACCCAGGTTATTTCCAAGGTGTTGACAATACTCTTTTGTATCACCATGGGTGTCTAAGTTTCAGTTACCTAACTACATAATTTTTCACAGCTAATAGTATGCATCATAATAATATGCAAAGAAGACCATTAATGTATCAACCAATCAAATAAAACTTTTTCAGCATCCTAATTTCCCCAGTCTAATGCCTGGTACACACGATGATGATTGTCCACTTGTTTGTTTTTTTTGCATGCTAATCTCATATCGAAAATAAAGAGTTTACTAAAGTTACGAAGATTCTCGTGCGACAGAATAACGATCGTACGATCTAGTATTGTACGAGAAAAATGTTTGTGCTTGTCCCATCGGATAACATTGCATAAACCGCCGTGATCGGCACTTAAAAGCTGTGTACTAACGATCAGATTTTTTTTATCGTGTCTGTGGGTACCCATAGTACTGGAAACCAACTGCTTGGGTAGGAAGCAGCTTTTTCAAGATAAATGATGATACAAAACAATTTAAAATATATAAACTTTAAGAATACGGCTAATATCAAATTGATCCCATACCATTAATTTTACCGTTACCGCTTGTTTCATTTAATTATAGTGTTTCAGTATAATATAACTATCATGAGACATAAATGTCCTGTAAATTGATAAACTTGTAGGCAGGTCGAGTTTTATGTTGCCCCAGTCAGGAGGGTAAGTGTTAATTGTGATTCCCAGTTCTTTCTTGTCAGGCTTTCCTGGGTCCCATAATCAAGGAGATTACAGATTGCGGGCACTCAGGCGCTTGCCAGTGCAAATGCGCATGTGCACGCAGCCGTGAATATTGATGCACAATTGTTCACACAATGCATGATCCTGGCGCCCAGTGGCCTACTTAAAGTCAGCAATATGGTCCACAAGTTGCTGGATGATCACCAGCTCCCTGAGTTCCTGTGTTCCTGTTTCTGCTACTATTGGATTTTCTGTTACTTACCTGGCTTGCCTTTGACCTGTTGTGTGTCCATTCCTGGCTTTGACCCTCGGCTTGCTCTATTGACTCCGCTCCTCCCTGCTTACCCGTGTACGACCTTGGCTCGCTCGCCTGACTCTGCTGCTGCCTGATTTCCAGTGTATGACCCCCCACTTGCTCCTGACTCTGCTTCCTGCCTTTTGCTCCTGGCTGATATCTCGTGTATGACTACTGGCCTGGCTCCTGAACCTGCTTCTGGCTCTCCTTACTGCCAAGTATCATCTGGTACATCTGAGAGACTCCTGCCGTGCAGTGCATCCTGCTCGTCCAGCCTCCATCCAGTGAATCTCCTCTGCACTTCAGCTTGTCGCAGCTCACAACCCCTGCTTCTTTGAGCATAGCATTCCCTGTCACCACCTTCAGGGGTGTTCTGCACTCAGCCGCTTGGGTAGCACTCTCAACACTCCAGCCTCCGACCAACCAAGTGACACTGTGTTGAGGACTAGTTTAGGGAGAGACTGTTGCCTTTCTTTGACTGTCACACCAAGTTATTTAAGTAAAGCTTTTGAAACTTTGACTTTGCCTAGTCTGAAGTTACTCGAGGGGCGTAATGCAAGTAACCGGCACACATAGTCTACAGTGCGGGCCAGGTAAAGCACATTGGGGTATGAAGATAGCTTGATAGTGTAAAGTACAAACAAATTTTTACCAATGGTAATGGAGATTTCTCTAGCAGCCTGTTGTAAGCGTGTACATGTGCCAGGTGGGTTAGCTTCTTGCAGGAGGAGTTGTTGTCAACACTCTCTCCAAAAGCAGGTCCATCTCCCATAGCAACAGGAGCAGATCAGCACAGCAGAGGTCCCTAACCTGTACACAGGCACAGAAGAAGAAGAGTTAAGTGAAGTGCATGCATGGAGTTGGCGCTAGGTGCATGGCAGAGCTCCATACCGTTACTGGGAGTAAGGTAGTGGTGACACACTGTACAGGTGAAGAGGGAATTGGCTCGGCGTGTCTCACCTAAATTAATCAATGACCGTGGCAGTGTATAATTACATCAGGAGAGTTTACTAGAGTTTAGTCATCTTTTCAAGTAAAGGTACCTCATGTGTAAGGCAGTGATCCTTCCTAACCAAAGTGCCTAGCACAGCCCAGAAGGACCCACCCCAGGGCAGGCCTCTCATGTGTCCCTTGCTTGGCACCCATCGAGTAGGAAAGCATGAAGGATGTGACTATCACTTTGCAACCCCTTGCCCTCTTACAAACTGCTTTTATTAACCTAGTAAATGGCTGTGCAGGTGACATACTGTAAGTAACATGTGCCTTATAACACAAAATATTATACTACCAATTATTACAATTTCAACATACTTGTCCAGTAAACTCTATCTTTTTCCCGTTGTCGAAAAACCACTTCTCAAATAGCATGTGATCAAAGTCCGCTGACCCCTGTAGGTGCTTACACAACCTAGAAACAAATTTAAATATCACCCTTTAGTGCACTGATTGATGAAAAATATGTAGTACATCTGTGCAAAACAGTTCTCCAAATTTTGTCCCTTTAAGTATATGGCAAGTACAGGGTGATTCTAGCAGAAATGCACCCAGATCCTAATTTACTGGGGTGAGCAGACAACACAGTGCCTTTGCTGCACTGAAGTTTCAAAGACTGTTTTCCACCCCATCCAGCATTGTTCCTTCTCCATAAGGGTACAGCGGTCCACCCCGCATTACAGTGTTTAGGACTGGTGATAGGTCACACACACATTCAAATATAACTAAAGGCAAACCTTTATTTTTAATTTTGGATATATGGGAGAGGGATTAGAACACCTGTCAGGTTTTTATTGCCGTCTGTGCCCCCGCTAGGTAGTTTCACCCTCTCTATTTGTTCTGTTAATAGTTAATCACTAATAATGAAAGTGAAATTATATCCCAAATTTTGGGTTGTTGCCAGAACAGGGATAAGTGGAAAATCTTCCAATGTGGACAGTGGCTTTGGTGACCCTGGTGACAACCAGGGATTCTAACACTTTGCAGGGATTTCCTCTCACATACTGTTTTGGTTGTGGGACAGGGAGTGAAGGGAAAGCTCCCCAATGACACAGATGCCAAAAACTGACAGCGGTTTTAACCCTCCCTTACTGTATTCAAAATGGAAAGGAAAACTTTGGCTTGCCTTTAGTTCTACTTTAAAAAATGAATTGTGGGAGGATGAGGAATTGATCACATCTGTTTGGTTTATTCTTGGGATCCAGCATGGCATCACAGAGGAGGAGGATGTTATACAGGTAAAAGCAGGTGCCATATGGTGTTTGCTGTACAGTGGTTATAATAATGTTACTATACATGATCTGAATGAAAATAAAATATTGGGGGTAAGTGGAATTGGTGCTGCTAGTGTAAGGTATAATCTGGTGTTTCACAGTATATTTTAAAAACGTAAAAATTATCAGCAACAGAATTAGTAAAGTGCATGAAATCAATCAAAAGTGCTATAATGTAAAAATCGTGCAATAATTAATATATCATATGCATACTGTAAATTAAATTACATTTTAAAATCAAGAATTCATATCCAAATAAGTGCCAAACTGCTAAAGTGCATAAATCCAAATGTTGTATTACACAAATATGCATTAGTGATACTTCATTTGCATAAATTCAATGAAAAAGACCATCAGTTCATATCAGACATTTAGAAATCATATCCGCTGAGAGAAATAAGTGCTGCTAAAAAACATGCTCGCATTCGGGCAGTGGCTTTGTGTCACATTTGTGCCTCTCTCTTATGCTGCACTCACCAGATAGCAATCCCCTTGCTCACAAGCCTCAACTGTACCAATGACTGTAATGGAAATCCCATTGATTGCCTCCTTTACCCTCACCATAGTATCTTCAGCTGCTGAGGGAGGATACATAGTGCGCTCACAGCTCACCAACTAATGATCATTATTCACGAAGCCACTGCCCGAATGTGAGCACGTTTTTTAGCAGCACTTATTTCACTCAGCGGATATGATTTCCAAATGTCTGATATGAACGATGGACTTTTTCACTGAATTTATGCACATGAAGTATCACAAATGCATATTTGTTGTGTATTACAACATTTTGATTTATGCACTTTAGCACTTTGGCACTTATTTGGATATGAATTCTTGATTTTTGGCAGAAACCATGAATCAGACCGAGACAGAAGTACAGTTAAATCACACTTGTTTAATAATAAAAGTAAATAGAACAAACATAGTCAAAACATAGCCAAAGTTTGGTAACTGGAATGGATAGTCAGACAATCCAGAATGTCAGGAAGCCAGGTATCAGCGTAGTGGAACAGCAAGCAGGATCTGGTGCCAGAGGGAACGTCAGCCAAGCAAGTCTTTAACAGGAACGCAGGAGATAATCTCTGTGATGTTGACCAGGCGAAGGCAGAGATCATCTGGGCTGGACGGCTTAGGCTAGCCATACATGGTCGAATTTCAAAAGAATTTTCTTTTGAAAATCAGAAATTTTGTGTGTTGTGTGATCCGATGGTGCCACCATTGATTTCGAAATTCGACCAACCAAGCCTTCAACTTCACTTCATGTTGCTACAGAGAATAATTTTCTTTCGGGGAATTTTCTTTTCTTGCACATGCGCATTTCTTTTTCGATTACATTTCTCACACGATTCTCCCATCATTGATTAGAAAATCGTTTGTTTTTCAAAAAATTTCCAACATGCCCGATTACTCAAATTCGAAGGCCGTATGAAAATCGGCTGTTGTTGCAGCCCACTAATGGTGGCAAATTAGAACGTAAATTCTTAGATAAGATTTTCGAAAGAAAATTATTTCGAAATTCGACCCATGTATGGCCTGCCTTAAAGCGGAGTCCCACACAAAAATGGAACTTCCGCTTTTCGGAACCCTCCCCCCCTCTGGTGTCACATTTGGCACCTTTCAGGGGGGAGGGGGGTGCAGATACCTGTCTAAGACAGGTATTTGCACCCACTTCCGGCATAGACTCCCATGGGAGTCTATGCCTCTTCCCGTCCCTTCGCGCTGTCTCCTGGGAAACACACAGCTCCCAGGAGATAGCGGGGACCACTTACGATGCGCAGCGCGACTCGCGCATGCGCAGTAGGGAATCGGGAAGTGAAGCCGAAACGCTTCACTTCCTGATTCCCTCACCTAGGATGGCGGCGGCAGCTCCCGAGAACCGAGCGGGTTCCAATGCCTG
Source organism: Aquarana catesbeiana (assembly GCF_042186555.1). NCBI lineage: Eukaryota > Metazoa > Chordata > Amphibia > Anura > Ranidae > Aquarana > Aquarana catesbeiana. The sequence goes on along the minus strand of NC_133336.1, from coordinate 54,256,535 downwards.
CCGACATCGCTGGACCCTGGGACAGGTAAGTGGCCATGTATTAAAAGTCAGCAGCTGCAGTATTTGTAGCTGCTGGCTTTTAATATTTTTTTTTTTGGCGGTGTGGGTGGACCCCCGCTTTAAGTAAGCAGGATTGACGAGCAGGAAATCATCAACAGGTGAGTCACTGTGGAGACATAGGAGCTGACAATTAACCGACAGATGAGCGGCCAGCTCAGAGAAGGAAGGGCTGAGCCCAGCCCTGACAATTTTAACATTTTATTCAATTTACAGTATGCATATGATAAATTAATTCTTGCAAGATAGTTACATTAAAGCTGTTTGATTGATTTCATGCACTTTAGCACATTAGCACTTTACTTACTCTGTTGCTGAATATTTTTATGTTTTTGGTATATACTGTGACACACCAGATTATACCTTACACTAGCAGCGCCAATTCCATTTACCCCCAATATTTTATTTTCATTCAGTTTGCCATCTAACTGCTGGTGGCTGGCTTTAGTGGAGGCAGCAGCCAGCAGCTATTAATAGTTAATCCAGTCCCTACCGCAGAATTTTATTTCTTTTCTTTACTATACAAGATCTGCTCAACATAACCTCCGAATCTTGGCAGGTAGTTCAGAATCTGCTCTATTGAAGGAATTCTAATTGGCAGCGTTGAAATAAGCTATAAAAATAAATGGATGGAAAATTCCAGATTGCTAAAACATTCCTGGAGAAAATCTTGATGAATAGTTTCAGTTTCGGTTAAATTAGCATGTCAAAGTATCCAAACATATTATTTGAAGTTTGGACGTTTGATTTTATATTACAGTGTCTTCAGCCACCAAGTAAGATTATGAACGTTCTCTGCATAGGGGATTTTAAAGTGTAAATTTACTATTGTATCTCACAAAAAACCTAAAAAGTAAAAAAAATGTAATTTGTAGCAAGTTTAAATTCCACTTTACATTAACATTCCAAAATCAAGCAGCATACAAAATGGAACTGACCTGCCATCTGAGATGTGGAAGTAAGCAAAGTACACTACCCTGTTTCCCCAAAAATAAAACCTAGCGTGATTGTCAGTGATGGCTGCAATATAAGCCTTACCCCCCAAATAACCCCTACCCTGTTTCCCCAAAAATAAGTCCTACCCTGAAAATAAGACCTACAAGGACTTTAACTAGGGCTTATTTGGGGGGGTAGGGCTTATATTACAGCCATCACCGACAATCACGCTAGGTCTTATTTTCGGGGAAACAGGGTAACATACAGCAGCCAATCAGAATGCCTATTTCATTGTTAAGGTTGCTCTAAACTAATAAAAGCTTTTTTTGAATGTATGTCAATGGCTTCTGCACCAACCAATTAAATGGACTCAATGTCACTTAGTAATTCAAACAGAAGCTCCATTTTCATTATAAACTGCGTGCACAAAAATATGAGAGGATAGACAGATACACTTGAGGCACATTTAAATGTGTGGCTGTTATTGCTTGTCACTCTATGAAGCTGTGTCTGCTAAAAGCCTGCCACTCAATGCCGCAACCGCATGCATTACATAAGGTTGCAGTGAAGTTGACATGGCTCCATTTAACAAATGCATTTTTCCAGCAGGGGAGGAATCGGTGGGCAATGAGGAAGAGGCAGGAGGACCCTATGGTCTGACTTAACTCCAGAAGGCTTTTGTGAGTTTTCTTGCTGAAATGGTCTGCACTTGATCTGAAGTTGTCACTTTCTGAGTTTATTTTTGAAGGTTCCACCACTGGGGTCATGACAGAAGCCACAGGATACCCAGTCATTTCCCATTACACCCTTATTTCAAGAAGGTTGTATATGTGGACTGGGCTCAACATAACAAGGTGTTTACTCCACCAAAGAGATTTGTTGTGCTATACCTCATGGAACAGGTTTTCACTAAGACGTGGAGTATGTCCTTGGTGGATGCAGCAGTCTCTTATCTCGACTAAAACCTCACGTGTTCAGTAGACAATGTTCCAGTAAATACAACAGAAAAAATATATCAAATTAGTGACTTCTAAACAACCATGTAGATGGCAATGACCAATTAGTATTCGGGTCTTTGTATTACATGCACTTGGCTACCTTACACTTCACCCTTAGTGGTCACTGGCAGGGAGGTAGATGCCAAGATAAAGTACAGACAAAAGGGACGGTCACGCTACTGTGCTGTGGTGACACAAGCATTATATTCAGTGAGATGCAGTGCTATACATTTTGAATGTTACTCCAACACACCTTGCAAATGGACATGTGTTGCGGTGTGCTGCCAAAAAGTGCTGGTAAGTATTTTTTGGTGATATTGTGGGTTAGGCAGCAAATTCAAACGAATAAAAAAATTAAATAAAATATTGTTGTCTCTGCGCTACCCAAAAACAGTAATTATAGCAAATAATAACAAAGATCTGATTGCAGCCAGCACTGACATGCGTCCCACATCAACATCTAGGAATACATTCAAATGAATTACAAAAAGAAGGGGACACTGGAGAGAGAGAAAAGGATTGCTGCTCACCCCTTAAAGACTGAAAACAAAAGAAAGGGTTTCCCCAGGGTGGGGTTTTTTGGCAGCACAATGACAAAGTGGAGTCAATGATGTATGAAAAGTATAACAAATTTATTAAATGGTGTACCATGAAAGCTAAAACAATGAGCTCCAGTGGGGGGGGGTACTTGAAATACAATTAAATTAAATAAGCTGAACATACATTGGCAGACACATATTCATAACAACGCTTGGTAACATGAATATTGAACCTGACGCGTTTCATTGTTTTAGCTTTCATGGTACACTATTTAATAAATTTGTTATACTTTTCATACATCATTGACTCCACTTTGTCATTGTGCTGCCAAAAAACCCCACCCTGGGGAAACTCATTCTTTTGTTTACATTCAAATGAATAAGCTGCCTTAGTACCATCTTATGCCCCATACACACA